>NW_027371651.1:0-24919 GCF_046119375.1 Phyllobates terribilis
AGCAAAAAATTTCAGAATTGCACCTTGCAATGTGGAGATATTACTGTTTGTGCATTTACAATATTCATTGATTTTTGCCATTGAAAAACATGTTTTTCATATACCAGAAATGTTTGAAGCTACTGACTGAATGAAAGGAGCTGGCATCTCACTCTCTTTGAATCTTCTTTATCATGCTAGGATTAACAGGAAAAAGCTAAAAATTTCAGAATTGCACCGTGCAATGTGGAGATATTACTGTTTGTGCATTTACAATATGCATTGATTTTTGCCATTGAAAAACATGTTTTTCATATACCAGAAATGTTTGAAGCTACTGACTGAATGAAAGGAGCTGGCATCTCACTCTCTTTGAATCTTCTTTATCATGCTAGGATTAACAGGAAAAAGCAAAAAATTTCAGAATTGCACCTTGCAATGTGGAGATATTACTGTTTGTGCATTTACAATATTCATTGATTTTTGCCATTGAAAAACATGTTTTTCATATACCAGAAATGTTTGAAGCTACTGACTGAATGAAAGGAGCTGGCATCTCACTCTCTTTGAATCTTCTTTATCATGCTAGGATTAGCAGGAAAAAGCAAAAAATTTCAGAATTGCACCTTGCAATGTGGAGATATTACTGTTTGTGCATGTACAATATTCATTGATTTTTGCCATTGAAAAACATGTTTTTCATATACCAGAAATGTTTGAAGCTACTGACTGAATGAAAGGAGCCGGCATCTCACTCTCTTTGAATCTTCTTTATCATGCTAGGATTAACAGGAAAAAGCTAAAAATTTCAGAATTGCACCGTGCAATGTGGAGATATTACTGTTTGTGCATTTACAATATGCATTGATTTTTGCCATTGAAAAACATGTTTTTCATATACCAGAAATGTTTGAAGCTACTGACTGAATGAAAGGAGCTGGCATCTCACTCTCTTTGAATCTTCTTTATCATGCTAGGATTAACAGGAAAAAGCTAAAAATTTCAGAATTGCACCGTGCAATGTGGAGATATTACTGTTTGTGCATTTACAATATTCATTGATTTTTGCCATTGAAAAACATGTTTTTCATATACCAGAAATGTTTGAAGCTACTGACTGAATGAAAGGAGCTGGCATCTCACTCTCTTTGAATCTTCTTTATCATGCTAGGATTAACAGGAAAAAGCTAAAAATTTCAGAATTGCACCGTGCAATGTGGAGATATTACTGTTTGTGCATTTACAATATTCATTGATTTTTGCCATTGAAAAACATGTTTTTCATATACCAGAAATGTTTGAAGCTACTGACTGAATGAAAGGAGCTGGCATCTCACTCTCTTTGAATCTTCTTTATCATGCTAGGATTAACAGGAAAAAGCAAAAAATTTCAGAATTGCACCTTGCAATGTGGAGATATTACTGTTTGTGCATTTACAATATTCATTGATTTTTGCCATTGAAAAACATGTTTTTCATATACCAGAAATGTTTGAAGCTACTGACTGAATGAAAGGAGCTGGCATCTCACTCTCTTTGAATCTTCTTTATCATGCTAGGATTAGCAGGAAAAAGCAAAAAATTTCAGAATTGCACCTTGCAATGTGGAGATATTACTGTTTGTGCATTTACAATATTCATTGATTTTTGCCATTGAAAAACATGTTTTTCATATACCAGAAATGTTTGAAGCTACTGACTGAATGAAAGGAGCTGGCATCTCACTCTCTTTGAATCTTCTTTATCATGCTAGGATTAGCAGGAAAAAGCAAAAAATTTCAGAATTGCACCTTGCAATGTGGAGATATTACTGTTTGTGCATTTACAATATTCATTGATTTTTGCCATTGAAAAACATGTTTTTCATATACCAGAAATGTTTGAAGCTACTGACTGAATGAAAGGAGCTGGCATCTCACTCTCTTTGAATCTTCTTTATCATGCTAGGATTAACAGGAAAAAGCTAAAAATTTCAGAATTGCACCGTGCAATGTGGAGATATTACTGTTTGTGCATTTACAATATTCATTGATTTTTGCCATTGAAAAACATGTTTTTCATATACCAGAAATGTTTGAAGCTACTGACTGAATGAAAGGAGCTGGCATCTCACTCTCTTTGAATCTTCTTTATCATGCTAGGATTAACAGGAAAAAGCAAAAAATTTCAGAATTGCACCTTGCAATGTGGAGATATTACTGTTTGTGCATTTACAATATTCATTGATTTTTGCCATTGAAAAACATGTTTTTCATATACCAGAAATGTTTGAAGCTACTGACTGAATGAAAGGAGCTGGCATCTCACTCTCTTTGAATCTTCTTTATCATGCTAGGATTAACAGGAAAAAGCTAAAAATTTCAGAATTGCACCATGCAATGTGGAGATATTACTGTTTGTGCATTTACAATATGCATTGATTTTTGCCATTGAAAAACATGTTTTTCATATACCAGAAATGTTTGAAGCTACTGACTGAATGAAAGGAGCTGGCATCTCACTCTCTTTGAATCTTCTTTATCATGCTAGGATTAACAGGAAAAAGCTAAAAATTTCAGAATTGCACCGTGCAATGTGGAGATATTACTGTTTGTGCATTTACAATATTCATTGATTTTTGCCATTGAAAAACATGTTTTTCATATACCAGAAATGTTTGAAGCTACTGACTGAATGAAAGGAGCTGGCATCTCACTCTCTTTGAATCTTCATCATGCTAGGATTAGCAGGAAAAAGCAAAAAATTTCAGAATTGCACCTTGCAATGTGGAGATATTACTGTTTGTGCATTTACAATATTCATTGATTTTTGCCATTGAAAAACATGTTTTTCATATACCAGAAATGTTTGAAGCTACTGACTGAATGAAAGGAGCTGGCATCTCACTCTCTTTGAATCTTCTTTATCATGCTAGGATTAACAGGAAAAAGCAAAACATTTCAAAATTGCACCTTGCAATGTGGAGATATTACTGTTTGTGCATTTACAATATTCATTGATTTTTGCCATTGAAAAACATGTTTTTCATATACCAGAAATGTTTGAAGCTACTGACTGAATGAAAGGAGCTGGCATCTCACTCTCTTTGAATCTTCTTTATCATGCTAGGATTAACAGGAAAAAGCTAAAAATTTCAGAATTGCACCGTGCAATGTGGAGATATTACTGTTTGTGCATTTACAATATGCATTGATTTTTGCCATTGAAAAACATGTTTTTCATATACCAGAAATGTTTGAAGCTACTGACTGAATGAAAGGAGCTGGCATCTCACTCTCTTTGAATCTTCTTTATCATGCTAGGATTAGCAGGAAAAAGCAAAAAATTTCAGAATTGCACCTTGCAATGTGGAGATATTACTGTTTGTGCATTTACAATATTCATTGATTTTTGCCATTGAAAAACATGTTTTTCATATACCAGAAATGTTTGAAGCTACTGACTGAATGAAAGGAGCTGGCATCTCACTCTCTTTGAATCTTCTTTATCATGCTAGGATTAACAGGAAAAAGCTAAAAATTTCAGAATTGCACCGTGCAATGTGGAGATATTACTGTTTGTGCATTTACAATATTCATTGATTTTTGCCATTGAAAAACATGTTTTTCATATACCAGAAATGTTTGAAGCTACTGACTGAATGAAAGGAGCTGGCATCTCACTCTCTTTGAATCTTCTTTATCATGCTAGGATTAGCAGGAAAAAGCAAAAAATTTCAGAATTGCACCTTGCAATGTGGAGATATTACTGTTTGTGCATTTACAATATTCATTGATTTTTGCCATTGAAAAACATGTTTTTCATATACCAGAAATGTTTGAAGCTACTGACTGAATGAAAGGAGCTGGCATCTCACTCTCTTTGAATCTTCTTTATCATGCTAGGATTAACAGGAAAAAGCAAAAAATTTCAGAATTGCACCTTGCAATGTGGAGATATTACTGTTTGTGCATTTACAATATTCATTGATTTTTGCCATTGAAAAACATGTTTTTCATATACCAGAAATGTTTGAAGCTACTGACTGAATGAAAGGAGCTGGCATCTCACTCTCTTTGAATCTTCTTTATCATGCTAGGATTAACAGGAAAAAGCTAAAAATTTCAGAATTGCACCGTGCAATGTGGAGATATTACTGTTTGTGCATTTACAATATTCATTGATTTTTGCCATTGAAAAACGTTTTTCATATACCAGAAATGTTTGAAGCTACTGACTGAATGAAAGGAGCTGGCATCTCACTCTCTTTGAATCTTCTTTATCATGCTAGGATTAGCAGGAAAAAGCAAAAAATTTCAGAATTGCACCTTGCAATGTGGAGATATTATTGTTTGTGCATTTACAATATTCATTGATTTTTGCCATTGAAAAACATGTTTTTCATATACCAGAAATGTTTGAAGCTACTGACTGAATGAAAGGAGCTGGCATCTCACTCTCTTTGAATCTTCTTTATCATGCTAGGATTAACAGGAAAAAGCAAAAAATTTCAGAATTGCACCTTGCAATGTGGAGATATTACTGTTTGTGCATTTACAATATTCATTGATTTTTGCCATTGAAAAACATGTTTTTCATATACCAGAAATGTTTGAAGCTACTGACTGAATGAAAGGAGCTGGCATCTCACTCTCTTTGAATCTTCTTTATCATGCTAGGATTAGCAGGAAAAAGCAAAAAATTTCAGAATTGCACCTTGCAATGTGGAGATATTACTGTTTGTGCATTTAAAATATTCATTGATTTTTGCCATTGAAAAACGTTTTTCATATACCAGAAATGTTTGAAGCTACTGACTGAATGAAAGGAGCTGGCATCTCACTCTCTTTGAATCTTCTTTATCATGCTAGGATTAACAGGAAAAAGCTAAAAATTTCAGAATTGCACCGTGCAATGTGGAGATATTACTGTTTGTGCATTTACAATATTCATTGATTTTTGCCATTGAAAAACATGTTTTTCATATACCAGAAATGTTTGAAGCTACTGACTGAATGAAAGGAGCTGGCATCTCACTCTCTTTGAATCTTCTTTATCATGCTAGGATTAGCAGGAAAAAGCAAAAAATTTCAGAATTGCACCTTGCAATGTGGAGATATTACTGTTTGTGCATTTACAATATTCATTGATTTTTGCCATTGAAAAACATGTTTTTCATATACCAGAAATGTTTGAAGCTACTGACTGAATGAAAGGAGCTGGCATCTCACTCTCTTTGAATCTTCTTTATCATGCTAGGATTAACAGGAAAAAGCTAAAAATTTCAGAATTGCACCGTGCAATGTGGAGATATTACTGTTTGTGCATTTACAATATTCATTGATTTTTGCCATTGAAAAACATGTTTTTCATATACCAGAAATGTTTGAAGCTACTGACTGAATGAAAGGAGCTGGCATCTCACTCTCTTTGAATCTTCATCATGCTAGGATTAGCAGGAAAAAGCAAAAAATTTCAGAATTGCACCTTGCAATGTGGAGATATTACTGTTTGTGCATTTACAATATTCATTGATTTTTGCCATTGAAAAACATGTTTTTCATATACCAGAAATGTTTGAAGCTACTGACTGAATGAAAGGAGCTGGCATCTCACTCTCTTTGAATCTTCTTTATCATGCTAGGATTAACAGGAAAAAGCAAAACATTTCAGAATTGCACCTTGCAATGTGGAGATATTACTGTTTGTGCATTTACAATATTCATTGATTTTTGCCATTGAAAAACATGTTTTTCATATACCAGAAATGTTTGAAGCTACTGACTGAATGAAAGGAGCTGGCATCTCACTCTCTTTGAATCTTCTTTATCATGCTAGGATTAACAGGAAAAAGCTAAAAATTTCAGAATTGCACCGTGCAATGTGGAGATATTACTGTTTGTGCATTTACAATATGCATTGATTTTTGCCATTGAAAAACATGTTTTTCATATACCAGAAATGTTTGAAGCTACTGACTGAATGAAAGGAGCTGGCATCTCACTCTCTTTGAATCTTCTTTATCATGCTAGGATTAGCAGGAAAAAGCAAAAAATTTCAGAATTGCACCTTGCAATGTGGAGATATTACTGTTTGTGCATTTACAATATTCATTGATTTTTGCCATTGAAAAACATGTTTTTCATATACCAGAAATGTTTGAAGCTACTGACTGAATGAAAGGAGCTGGCATCTCACTCTCTTTGAATCTTCTTTATCATGCTAGGATTAACAGGAAAAAGCTAAAAATTTCAGAATTGCACCGTGCAATGTGGAGATATTACTGTTTGTGCATTTACAATATTCATTGATTTTTGCCATTGAAAAACATGTTTTTCATATACCAGAAATGTTTGAAGCTACTGACTGAATGAAAGGAGCTGGCATCTCACTCTCTTTGAATCTTCTTTATCATGCTAGGATTAGCAGGAAAAAGCAAAAAATTTCAGAATTGCACCTTGCAATGTGGAGATATTACTGTTTGTGCATTTACAATATTCATTGATTTTTGCCATTGAAAAACATGTTTTTCATATACCAGAAATGTTTGAAGCTACTGACTGAATGAAAGGAGCTGGCATCTCACTCTCTTTGAATCTTCTTTATCATGCTAGGATTAGCAGGAAAAAGCAAAAAATTTCAGAATTGCACCTTGCAATGTGGAGATATTACTGTTTGTGCATTTAAAATATTCATTGATTTTTGCCATTGAAAAACATGTTTTTCATATACCAGAAATGTTTGAAGCTACTGACTGAATGAAAGGAGCTGGCATCTCACTCTCTTTGAATCTTCTTTATCATGCTAGGATTAACAGGAAAAAGCTAAAAATTTCAGAATTGCACCGTGCAATGTGGAGATATTACTGTTTGTGCATTTACAATATTCATTGATTTTTGCCATTGAAAAACATGTTTTTCATATACCAGAAATGTTTGAAGCTACTGACTGAATGAAAGGAGCTGGCATCTCACTCTCTTTGAATCTTCTTTATCATGCTAGGATTAGCAGGAAAAAGCAAAAAATTTCAGAATTGCACCTTGCAATGTGGAGATATTACTGTTTGTGCATTTACAATATTCATTGATTTTTGCCATTGAAAAACATGTTTTTCATATACCAGAAATGTTTGAAGCTACTGACTGAATGAAAGGAGCTGGCATCTCACTCTCTTTGAATCTTCTTTATCATGCTAGGATTAACAGGAAAAAGCTAAAAATTTCAGAATTGCACCGTGCAATGTGGAGATATTACTGTTTGTGCATTTACAATATTCATTGATTTTTGCCATTGAAAAACATGTTTTTCATATACCAGAAATGTTTGAAGCTACTGACTGAATGAAAGGAGCTGGCATCTCACTCTCTTTGAATCTTCTTTATCATGCTAGGATTAGCAGGAAAAAGCAAAAAATTTCAGAATTGCACCTTGCAATGTGGAGATATTACTGTTTGTGCATTTACAATATTCATTGATTTTTGCCATTGAAAAACATGTTTTTCATATACCAGAAATGTTTGAAGCTACTGACTGAATGAAAGGAGCTGGCATCTCACTCTCTTTGAATCTTCTTTATCATGCTAGGATTAACAGGAAAAAGCTAAAAATTTCAGAATTGCACCGTGCAATGTGGAGATATTACTGTTTGTGCATTTACAATATTCATTGATTTTTGCCATTGAAAAACATGTTTTTCATATACCAGAAATGTTTGAAGCTACTGACTGAATGAAAGGAGCTGGCATCTCACTCTCTTTGAATCTTCATCATGCTAGGATTAGCAGGAAAAAGCAAAAAATTTCAGAATTGCACCTTGCAATGTGGAGATATTACTGTTTGTGCATTTACAATATTCATTGATTTTTGCCATTGAAAAACATGTTTTTCATATACCAGAAATGTTTGAAGCTACTGACTGAATGAAAGGAGCTGGCATCTCACTCTCTTTGAATCTTCTTTATCATGCTAGGATTAACAGGAAAAAGCAAAACATTTCAGAATTGCACCTTGCAATGTGGAGATATTACTGTTTGTGCATTTACAATATTCATTGATTTTTGCCATTGAAAAACATGTTTTTCATATACCAGAAATGTTTGAAGCTACTGACTGAATGAAAGGAGCTGGCATCTCACTCTCTTTGAATCTTCTTTATCATGCTAGGATTAACAGGAAAAAGCTAAAAATTTCAGAATTGCACCGTGCAATGTGGAGATATTACTGTTTGTGCATTTACAATATGCATTGATTTTTGCCATTGAAAAACATGTTTTTCATATACCAGAAATGTTTGAAGCTACTGACTGAATGAAAGGAGCTGGCATCTCACTCTCTTTGAATCTTCTTTATCATGCTAGGATTAGCAGGAAAAAGCAAAAAATTTCAGAATTGCACCTTGCAATGTGGAGATATTACTGTTTGTGCATTTACAATATTCATTGATTTTTGCCATTGAAAAACATGTTTTTCATATACCAGAAATGTTTGAAGCTACTGACTGAATGAAAGGAGCTGGCATCTCACTCTCTTTGAATCTTCTTTATCATGCTAGGATTAACAGGAAAAAGCTAAAAATTTCAGAATTGCACCGTGCAATGTGGAGATATTACTGTTTGTGCATTTACAATATTCATTGATTTTTGCCATTGAAAAACATGTTTTTCATATACCAGAAATGTTTGAAGCTACTGACTGAATGAAAGGAGCTGGCATCTCACTCTCTTTGAATCTTCTTTATCATGCTAGGATTAGCAGGAAAAAGCAAAAAATTTCAGAATTGCACCTTGCAATGTGGAGATATTACTGTTTGTGCATTTACAATATTCATTGATTTTTGCCATTGAAAAACATGTTTTTCATATACCAGAAATGTTTGAAGCTACTGACTGAATGAAAGGAGCTGGCATCTCACTCTCTTTGAATCTTTATCATGCTAGGATTAACAGGAAAAAGCAAAAAATTTCAGAATTGCACCTTGCAATGTGGAGATATTACTGTTTGTGCATTTACAATATTCATTGATTTTTGCCATTGAAAAACATGTTTTTCATATACCAGAAATGTTTGAAGCTACTGACTGAATGAAAGGAGCTGGCATCTCACTCTCTTTGAATCTTCTTTATCATGCTAGGATTAACAGGAAAAAGCTAAAAATTTCAGAATTGCACCGTGCAATGTGGAGATATTACTGTTTGTGCATTTACAATATTCATTGATTTTTGCCATTGAAAAACATGTTTTTCATATACCAGAAATGTTTGAAGCTACTGACTGAATGAAAGGAGCTGGCATCTCACTCTCTTTGAATCTTCTTTATCATGCTAGGATTAGCAGGAAAAAGCAAAAAATTTCAGAATTGCACCTTGCAATGTGGAGATATTACTGTTTGTGCATTTACAATATTCATTGATTTTTGCCATTGAAAAACGTTTTTCATATACCAGAAATGTTTGAAGCTACTGACTGAATGAAAGGAGCTGGCATCTCACTCTCTTTGAATCTTCTTTATCATGCTAGGATTAACAGGAAAAAGCTAAAAATTTCAGAATTGCACCGTGCAATGTGGAGATATTACTGTTTGTGCATTTACAATATTCATTGATTTTTGCCATTGAAAAACATGTTTTTCATATACCAGAAATGTTTGAAGCTACTGACTGAATGAAAGGAGCTGGCATCTCACTCTCTATGAATCTTCTGTATCATGCTAGGATTAGCAGGAAAAAGCAAAAAATTTCAGAATTGCACCTTGCAATGTGGAGATATTACTGTTTGTGCATTTACAATATTCATTGATTTTTGCCATTGAAAAACATGTTTTTCATATACCAGAAATGTTTGAAGCTACTGACTGAATGAAAGGAGCTGGCATCTCACTCTCTTTGAATCTTCTTTATCATGCTAGGATTAACAGGAAAAAGCAAAGAATTTCAGAATTGCACCTTGCAATGTGGAGATATTACTGTTTGTGCATTTACAATATTCATTGATTTTTGCCATTGAAAAACATGTTTTTCATATACCAGAAATGTTTGAAGCTACTGACTGAATGAAAGGAGCTGGCATCTCACTCTCTTTGAATCTTCTTTATCATGCTAGGATTAACAGGAAAAAG
Source organism: Phyllobates terribilis (assembly GCF_046119375.1). NCBI lineage: Eukaryota > Metazoa > Chordata > Amphibia > Anura > Dendrobatidae > Phyllobates > Phyllobates terribilis. The sequence goes on from NW_027371651.1 coordinate 10,073, forward strand.
CTAAAAATTTCAGAATTGCACCGTGCAATGTGGAGATATTACTGTTTGTGCATTTACAATATTCATTGATTTTTGCCATTGAAAAACATGTTTTTCATATACCAGAAATGTTTGAAGCTACTGACTGAATGAAAGGAGCTGGCATCTCACTCTCTTTGAATCTTCTTTATCATGCTAGGATTAGCAGGAAAAAGCAAAAAATTTCAGAATTGCACCTTGCAATGTGGAGATATTACTGTTTGTGCATTTACAATATTCATTGATTTTTGCCATTGAAAAACATGTTTTTCATATACCAGAAATGTTTGAAGCTACTGACTGAATGAAAGGAGCTGGCATCTCACTCTCTTTGAATCTTCTTTATCATGCTAGGATTAACAGGAAAAAGCTAAAAATTTCAGAATTGCACCGTGCAATGTGGAGATATTACTGTTTGTGCATTTGCAATATTCATTGATTTTTGCCATTGAAAAACATGTTTTTCATATACCAGAAATGTTTGAAGCTACTGACTGAATGAAAGGAGCTGGCATATCACTCTCTTTGAATCTTCTTTATCATGCTAGGATTAGCAGGAAAAAGCAAAAAATTTCAGAATTGCACCTTGCAATGTGGAGATATTACTGTTTGTGCATTTACAATATTCATTGATTTTTGCCATTGAAAAACATGTTTTTCATATACCAGAAATGTTTGAAGCTACTGACTGAATGAAAGGAGCTGGCATCTCACTCTCTTTGAATCTTCTTTATCATGCTAGGATTAACAGGAAAAAGCTAAAAATTTCAGAATTGCACCGTGCAATGTGGAGATATTACTGTTTGTGCATTTACAATATTCATTGATTTTTGCCATTGAAAAACATGTTTTTCATATACCAGAAATGTTTGAAGCTACTGACTGAATGAAAGGAGCTGGCATCTCACTCTCTTTGAATCTTCTTTATCATGCTAGGATTAGCAGGAAAAAGCAAAAAATTTCAGAATTGCACCTTGCAATGTGGAGATATTACTGTTTGTGCATTTACAATATTCATTGATTTTTGCCATTGAAAAACATGTTTTTCATATACCAGAAATGTTTGAAGCTACTGACTGAATGAAAGGAGCTGGCATCTCACTCTCTTTGAATCTTCTTTATCATGCTAGGATTAACAGGAAAAAGCAAAAAATTTCAGAATTGCACCTTGCAATGTGGAGATATTACTGTTTGTGCATTTACAATATTCATTGATTTTTGCCATTGAAAAACATGTTTTTCATATACCAGAAATGTTTGAAGCTACTGACTGAATGAAAGGAGCTGGCATCTCACTCTCTTTGAATCTTCTTTATCATGCTAGGATTAACAGGAAAAAGCTAAAAATTTCAGAATTGCACCGTGCAATGTGGAGATATTACTGTTTGTGCATTTACAATATGCATTGATTTTTGCCATTGAAAAACATGTTTTTCATATACCAGAAATGTTTGAAGCTACTGACTGAATGAAAGGAGCTGGCATCTCACTCTCTTTGAATCTTCTTTATCATGCTAGGATTAGCAGGAAAAAGCAAAAAATTTCAGAATTGCACCTTGCAATGTGGAGATATTACTGTTTGTGCATTTACAATATTCATTGATTTTTGCCATTGAAAAACATGTTTTTCATATACCAGAAATGTTTGAAGCTACTGACTGAATGAAAGGAGCTGGCATCTCACTCTCTTTGAATCTTCTTTATCATGCTAGGATTAACAGGAAAAAGCAAAAAATTTCAGAATTGCACCTTGCAATGTGGAGATATTACTGTTTGTGCATTTACAATATTCATTGATTTTTGCCATTGAAAAACATGTTTTTCATATACCAGAAATGTTTGAAGCTACTGACTGAATGAAAGGAGCTGGCATCTCACTCTCTTTGAATCTTCTTTATCATGCTAGGATTAACAGGAAAAAGCAAAAAATTTCAGAATTGCACCTTGCAATGTGGAGATATTACTGTTTGTGCATTTACAATATTCATTGATTTTTGCCATTGAAAAACATGTTTTTCATATACCAGAAATGTTTGAAGCTACTGACTGAATGAAAGGAGCTGGCATCTCACTCTCTTTGAATCTTCTTTATCATGCTAGGATTAACAGGAAAAAGCTAAAAATTTCAGAATTGCACCGTGCAATGTGGAGATATTACTGTTTGTGCATTTACAATATTCATTGATTTTTGCCATTGAAAAACATGTTTTTTATATACCAGAAATGTTTGAAGCTACTGACTGAATGAAAGGAGCTGGCATCTCACTCTCTTTGAATCTTCTTTATCATGCTAGGATTAGCAGGAAAAAGCAAAAAATTTCAGAATTGCACCTTGCAATGTGGAGATATTACTGTTTGTGCATTTACAATATTCATTGATTTTTGCCATTGAAAAACATGTTTTTCATATACCAGAAATGTTTGAAGCTACTGACTGAATGAAAGGAGCTGGCATCTCACTCTCTTTGAATCTTCTTTATCATGCTAGGATTAACAGGAAAAAGCTAAAAATTTCAGAATTGCACCGTGCAATGTGGAGATATTACTGTTTGTGCATTTACAATATTCATTGATTTTTGCCATTGAAAAACATGTTTTTCATATACCAGAAATGTTTGAAGCTACTGACTGAATGAAAGGAGCTGGCATCTCACTCTCTTTGGATCTTCTTTATCCTGCTAGGATTAACAGGAAAAAGCAAAAAATTTCAGAATTGCACCTTGCAATGTGGAGATATTACTGTTTGTGCATTTACAATATTCATTGATTTTTGCCATTGAAAAACATGTTTTTCATATACCAGAAATGTTTGAAGCTACTGACTGAATGAAAGGAGCTGGCATCTCACTCTCTTTGAATCTTCTTTATCATGCTAGGATTAGCAGGAAAAAGCAAAAAATTTCAGAATTGCACCTTGCAATGTGGAGATATTACTGTTTGTGCATTTACAATATTCATTGATTTTTGCCATTGAAAAACATGTTTTTCATATACCAGAAATGTTTGAAGCTACTGACTGAATGAAAGGAGCCGGCATCTCACTCTCTTTGAATCTTCTTTATCATGCTAGGATTAACAGGAAAAAGCAAAAAATTTCAGAATTGCACCTTGCAATGTGGAGATATTACTGTTTGTGCATTTACAATATTCATTGATTTTTGCCATTGAAAAACATGTTTTTCATATACCAGAAATGTTTGAAGCTACTGACTGAATGAAAGGAGCTGGCATCTCACTCTCTTTGAATCTTCTTTATCATGCTAGGATTAACAGGAAAAAGCTAAAAATTTCAGAATTGCACCGTGCAATGTGGAGATATTACTGTTTGTGCATTTACAATATGCATTGATTTTTGCCATTGAAAAACATGTTTTTCATATACCAGAAATGTTTGAAGCTACTGACTGAATGAAAGGAGCTGGCATCTCACTCTCTTTGAATCTTCTTTATCATGCTAGGATTAACAGGAAAAACCTAAAAATTTCAGAATTGCACCGTGCAATGTGGAGATATTACTGTTTGTGCATTTACAATATTCATTGATTTTTGCCATTGAAAAACATGTTTTTCATATACCAGAAATGTTTGAAGCTACTGACTGAATGAAAGGAGCTAGCATCTCACTCTCTTTGAATCTTCTTTATCATGCTAGGATTAGCAGGAAAAAGCAAAAAATTTCAGAATTGCACCTTGCAATGTGGAGATATTACTGTTTGTGCATTTACAATATTCATTGATTTTTGCCATTGAAAAACATGTTTTTCATATACCAGAAATGTTTGAAGCTACTGACTGAATGAAAGGAGCTGGCATCTCACTCTCTTTGAATCTTCTTTATCATGCTAGGATTAACAGGAAAAAGCTAAAAATTTCAGAATTGCACCGTGCAATGTGGAGATATTACTGTTTGTGCATTTACAATATTCATTGATTTTTGCCATTGAAAAACATGTTTTTCATATACCAGAAATGTTTGAAGCTACTGACTGAATGAAAGGAGCTGGCATCTCACTCTCTTTGAATCTTCTTTATCATGCTAGGATTAACAGGAAAAAGCAAAAAATTTCAGAATTGCACCTTGCAATGTGGAGATATTACTGTTTGTGCATTTACAATATTCATTGATTTTTGCCATTGAAAAACATGTTTTTCATATACCAGAAATGTTTGAAGCTACTGACTGAATGAAAGGAGCTGGCATCTCACTCTCTTTGAATCTTCTTTATCATGCTAGGATTAGCAGGAAAAAGCAAAAAATTTCAGAATTGCACCTTGCAATGTGGAGATATTACTGTTTGTGCATTTACAATATTCATTGATTTTTGCCATTGAAAAACATGTTTTTCATATACCAGAAATGTTTGAAGCTACTGACTGAATGAAAGGAGCCGGCATCTCACTCTCTTTGAATCTTCTTTATCATGCTAGGATTAACAGGAAAAAGCAAAAAATTTCAGAATTGCACCTTGCAATGTGGAGATATTACTGTTTGTGCATTTACAATATTCATTGGTTTTTGCCATTGAAAAACATGTTTTTCATATACCAGAAATGTTTGAAGCTACTGACTGAATGAAAGGAGCTGGCATCTCACTCTCTTTGAATCTTCTTTATCATGCTAGGATTAACAGGAAAAAGCTAAAAATTTCAGAATTGCACCGTGCAATGTGGAGATATTACTGTTTGTGCATTTACAATATGCATTGATTTTTGCCATTGAAAAACATGTTTTTCATATACCAGAAATGTTTGAAGCTACTGACTGAATGAAAGGAGCTGGCATCTCACTCTCTTTGAATCTTCTTTATCATGCTAGGATTAGCAGGAAAAAGCAAAAAATTTCAGAATTGCACCTTGCAATGTGGAGATATTACTGTTTGTGCATTTACAATATTCATTGATTTTTGCCATTGAAAAACATGTTTTTCATATACCAGAAATGTTTGAAGCTACTGACTGAATGAAAGGAGCTGGCATCTCACTCTCTTTGAATCTTCTTTATCATGCTAGGATTAACAGGAAAAAGCTAAAAATTTCAGAATTGCACCGTGCAATGTGGAGATATTACTGTTTGTGCATTTACAATATTCATTGATTTTTGCCATTGAAAAACATGTTTTTCATATACCAGAAATGTTTGAAGCTACTGACTGAATGAAAGGAGCTGGCATCTCACTCTCTTTGAATCTTTATCATGCTAGGATTAACAGGAAAAAGCTAAAAATTTCAGAATTGCACCGTGCAATGTGGAGATATTACTGTTTGTGCATTTACAATATTCATTGATTTTTGCCATTGAAAAACATGTTTTTCATATACCAGAAATGTTTGAAGCTACTGACTGAATGAAAGGAGCTGGCATCTCACTCTCTTTGAATCTTCTTTATCATGCTAGGATTAGCAGGAAAAAGCAAAAAATTTCAGAATTGCACCTTGCAATGTGGAGATATTACTGTTTGTGCATTTACAATATTCATTGATTTTTGCCATTGAAAAACATGTTTTTCATATACCAGAAATGTTTGAAGCTACTGACTGAATGAAAGGAGCTGGCATCTCACTCTCTTTGAATCTTCTTTATCATGCTAGGATTAACAGGAAAAAGCTAAAAATTTCAGAATTGCACCGTGCAATGTGGAGATATTACTGTTTGTGCATTTACAATATTCATTGATTTTTGCCATTGAAAAACATGTTTTTCATATACCAGAAATGTTTGAAGCTACTGACTGAATGAAAGGAGCTGGCATCTCACTCTCTTTGAATCTTCTTTATCATGCTAGGATTAACAGGAAAAAGCAAAAAATTTCAGAATTGCACCTTGCAATGTGGAGATATTACTGTTTGTGCATTTACAATATTCATTGATTTTTGCCATTGAAAAACATGTTTTTCATATACCAGAAATGTTTGAAGCTACTGACTGAATGAAAGGAGCTGGCATCTCACTCTCTTTGAATCTTCTTTATCATGCTAGGATTAACAGGAAAAAGCTAAAAATTTCAGAATTGCACCGTGCAATGTGGAGATATTACTGTTTGTGCATTTACAATATTCATTGATTTTTGCCATTGAAAAACATGTTTTTCATATACCAGAAATGTTTGAAGCTACTGACTGAATGAAAGGAGCTGGCATCTCACTCTCTTTGAATCTTCTTTATCATGCTAGGATTAGCAGGAAAAAGCAAAAAATTTCAGAATTGCACCTTGCAATGTGGAGATATTACTGTTTGTGCATTTACAATATTCATTGATTTTTGCCATTGAAAAACATGTTTTTCATATACCAGAAATGTTTGAAGCTACTGACTGAATGAAAGGAGCTGGCATCTCACTCTCTTTGAATCTTCTTTATCATGCTAGGATTAACAGGAAAAAGCTAAAAATTTCAGAATTGCACCGTGCAATGTGGAGATATTACTGTTTGTGCATTTACAATATTCATTGATTTTTGCCATTGAAAAACATGTTTTTCATATACCAGAAATGTTTGAAGCTACTGACTGAATGAAAGGAGCTGGCATCTCACTCTCTTTGAATCTTCTTTATCATGCTAGGATTAACAGGAAAAAGCAAAAAATTTCAGAATTGCACCTTGCAATGTGGAGATATTACTGTTTGTGCATTTACAATATGCATTGATTTTTGCCATTGAAAAACATGTTTTTCATATACCAGAAATGTTTGAAGCTACTGACTGAATGAAAGGAGCTGGCATCTCACTCTCTTTGAATCTTCTTTATCATGCTAGGATTAACAGGAAAAAGCAAAAAATTTCAGAATTGCACCTTGCAATGTGGAGATATTACTGTTTGTGCATTTACAATATTCATTGATTTTTGCCATTGAAAAACATGTTTTTCATATACCAGAAATGTTTGAAGCTACTGACTGAATGAAAGGAGCTGGCATCTCACTCTCTTTGAATCTTCTTTATCATGCTAGGATTAACAGGAAAAAGCTAAAAATTTCAGAATTGCACCGTGCAATGTGGAGATATTACTGTTTGTGCATTTACAATATGCATTGATTTTTGCCATTGAAAAACATGTTTTTCATATACCAGAAATGTTTGAAGCTACTGACTGAATGAAAGGAGCTGGCATCTCACTCTCTTTGAATCTTCTTTATCATGCTAGGATTAACAGGAAAAAGCAAAAAATTTCAGAATTGCACCTTGCAATGTGGAGATATTACTGTTTGTGCATTTACAATATTCATTGATTTTTGCCATTGAAAAACATGTTTTTCATATACCAGAAATGTTTGAAGCTACTGACTGAATGAAAGGAGCTGGCATCTCACTCTCTTTGAATCTTCTTTATCATGCTAGGATTAGCAGGAAAAAGCAAAAAATTTCAGAATTGCACCTTGCAATGTGGAGATATTACTGTTTGTGCATGTACAATATTCATTGATTTTTGCCATTGAAAAACATGTTTTTCATATACCAGAAATGTTTGAAGCTACTGACTGAATGAAAGGAGCTGGCATCTCACTCTCTTTGAATCTTCTTTATCATGCTAGGATTAGCAGGAAAAAGCAAAAAATTTCAGAATTGCACCTTGCAATGTGGAGATATTACTGTTTGTGCATTTACAATATTCATTGATTTTTGCCATTGAAAAACATGTTTTTCATATACCAGAAATGTTTGAAGCTACTGACTGAATGAAAGGAGCTGGCATCTCACTCTCTTTGAATCTTCTTTATCATGCTAGGATTAGCAGGAAAAAGCAAAAAATTTCAGAATTGCACCTTGCAATGTGGAGATATTACTGTTTGTGCATTTACAATATTCATTGATTTTTGCCATTGAAAAACATGTTTTTCATATACCAGAAATGTTTGAAGCTACTGACTGAATGAAAGGAGCTGGCATCTCACTCTCTTTGAATCTTCTTTATCATGCTAGGATTAGCAGGAAAAAGCAAAAAATTTCAGAATTGCACCTTGCAATGTGGAGATATTACTGTTTGTGCATTTACAATATTCATTGATTTTTGCCATTGAAAAACATGTTTTTCATATACCAGAAATGTTTGAAGCTACTGACTGAATGAAAGGAGCTGGCATCTCACTCTCTTTGAATCTTCTTTATCATGCTAGGATTAACAGGAAAAAGCTAAAAATTTCAGAATTGCACCGTGCAATGTGGAGATATTACTGTTTGTGCATTTACAATATTCATTGATTTTTGCCATTGAAAAACATGTTTTTCATATACCAGAAATGTTTGAAGCTACTGACTGAATGAAAGGAGCTGGCATCTCACTCTCTTTGAATCTTCTTTATCATGCTAGGATTAACAGGAAAAAGCAAAAAATTTCAGAATTGCACCTTGCAATGTGGAGATATTACTGTTTGTGCATTTACAATATTCATTGATTTTTGCCATTGAAAAACATGTTTTTCATATACCAGAAATGTTTGAAGCTACTGACTGAATGAAAGGAGCTGGCATCTCACTCTCTTTGAATCTTCTTTATCATGCTAGGATTAACAGGAAAAAGCAAAAAATTTCAGAATTGCACCTTGCAATGTGGAGATATTACTGTTTGTGCATTTACAATATTCATTGATTTTTGCCATTGAAAAACATGTTTTTCATATACCAGAAATGTTTGAAGCTACTGACTGAATGAAAGGAGCTGGCATCTCACTCTCTTTGAATCTTCTTTATCATGCTAGGATTAACAGGAAAAAGCTAAAAATTTCAGAATTGCACCGTGCAATGTGGAGATATTACTGTTTGTGCATTTACAATATGCATTGATTTTTGCCATTGAAAAACATGTTTTTCATATACCAGAAATGTTTGAAGCTACTGACTGAATGAAAGGAGCTGGCATCTCACTCTCTTTGAATCTTCTTTATCATGCTAGGATTAACAGGAAAAAGCTAAAAATTTCAGAATTGCACCGTGCAATGTGGAGATATTACTGTTTGTGCATTTACAATATTCATTGATTTTTGCCATTGAAAAACATGTTTTTCATATACCAGAAATGTTTGAAGCTACTGACTGAATGAAAGGAGCTGGCATCTCACTCTCTTTGAATCTTCATCATGCTAGGATTAGCAGGAAAAAGCAAAAAATTTCAGAATTGCACCTTGCAATGTGGAGATATTACTGTTTGTGCATTTACAATATTCATTGATTTTTGCCATTGAAAAACATGTTTTTCATATACCAGAAATGTTTGAAGCTACTGACTGAATGAAAGGAGCTGGCATCTCACTCTCTTTGAATCTTTATCATGCTAGGATTAACAGGAAAAAGCAAAACATTTCAGAATTGCACCTTGCAATGTGGAGATATTACTGTTTGTGCATTTACAATATTCATTGATTTTTGCCATTGAAAAACATGTTTTTCATATACCAGAAATGTTTGAAGCTACTGACTGAATGAAAGGAGCTGGCATCTCACTCTCTTTGAATCTTCTTTATCATGCTAGGATTAACAGGAAAAAGCTAAAAATTTCAGAATTGCACCGTGCAATGTGGAGATATTACTGTTTGTGCATTTACAATATGCATTGATTTTTGCCATTGAAAAACATGTTTTTCATATACCAGAAATGTTTGAAGCTACTGACTGAATGAAAGGAGCTGGCATCTCACTCTCTTTGAATCTTCTTTATCATGCTAGGATTAGCAGGAAAAAGCAAAAAATTTCAGAATTGCACCTTGCAATGTGGAGATATTACTGTTTGTGCATTTACAATATTCATTGATTTTTGCCATTGAAAAACATGTTTTTCATATACCAGAAATGTTTGAAGCTACTGACTGAATGAAAGGAGCTGGCATCTCACTCTCTTTGAATCTTCTTTATCATGCTAGGATTAACAGGAAAAAGCTAAAAATTTCAGAATTGCACCGTGCAATGTGGAGATATTACTGTTTGTGCATTTACAATATTCATTGATTTTTGCCATTGAAAAACATGTTTTTCATATACCAGAAATGTTTGAAGCTACTGACTGAATGAAAGGAGCTGGCATCTCACTCTCTTTGAATCTTCTTTATCATGCTAGGATTAGCAGGAAAAAGCAAAAAATTTCAGAATTGCACCTTGCAATGTGGAGATATTACTGTTTGTGCATTTACAATATTCATTGATTTTTGCCATTGAAAAACATGTTTTTCATATACCAGAAATGTTTGAAGCTACTGACTGAATGAAAGGAGCTGGCATCTCACTCTCTTTGAATCTTCTTTATCATGCTAGGATTAACAGGAAAAAGCAAAGAATTTCAGAATTGCACCTTGCAATGTGGAGATATTACTGTTTGTGCATTTACAATATTCATTGATTTTTGCCATTGAAAAACATGTTTTTCATATACCAGAAATGTTTGAAGCTACTGACTGAATGAAAGGAGCTGGCATCTCACTCTCTTTGAATCTTTATCATGCTAGGATTAACAGGAAAAAGCTAAAAATTTCAGAATTGCACCGTGCAATGTGGAGATATTACTGTTTGTGCATTTACAATATTCATTGATTTTTGCCATTGAAAAACATGTTTTTCATATACCAGAAATGTTTGAAGCTACTGACTGAATGAAAGGAGCTGGCATCTCACTCTCTTTGAATCTTCTTTATCATGCTAGGATTAGCAGGAAAAAGCAAAAAATTTCAGAATTGCACCTTGCAATGTGGAGATATTACTGTTTGTGCATTTACAATATTCATTGATTTTTGCCATTGAAAAACATGTTTTTCATATACCAGAAATGTTTGAAGCTACTGACTGAATGAAAGGAGCTGGCATCTCACTCTCTTTGAATCTTCTTTATCATGCTAGGATTAACAGGAAAAAGCTAAAAATTTCAGAATTGCACCGTGCAATGTGGAGATATTACTGTTTGTGCATTTACAATATGCATTGATTTTTGCCATTGAAAAACATGTTTTTCATATACCAGAAATGTTTGAAGCTACTGACTGAATGAAAGGAGCTGGCATCTCACTCTCTTTGAATCTTCTTTATCATGCTAGGATTAGCAGGAAAAAGCAAAAAATTTCAGAATTGCACCTTGCAATGTGGAGATATTACTGTTTGTGCATTTACAATATTCATTGATTTTTGCCATTGAAAAACATGTTTTTCATATACCAGAAATGTTTGAAGCTACTGACTGAATGAAAGGAGCTGGCATCTCACTCTCTTTGAATCTTCTTTATCATGCTAGGATTAACAGGAAAAAGCTAAAAATTTCAGAATTGCACCGTGCAATGTGGAGATATTACTGTTTGTGCATTTACAATATTCATTGATTTTTGCCATTGAAAAACATGTTTTTCATATACCAGAAATGTTTGAAGCTACTGACTGAATGAAAGGAGCTGGCATCTCACTCTCTTTGAATCTTTATCATGCTAGGATTAACAGGAAAAAGCTAAAAATTTCAGAATTGCACCGTGCAATGTGGAGATATTACTGTTTGTGCATTTACAATATTCATTGATTTTTGCCATTGAAAAACATGTTTTTCATATACCAGAAATGTTTGAAGCTACTGACTGAATGAAAGGAGCTGGCATCTCACTCTCTTTGAATCTTCTTTATCATGCTAGGATTAGCAGGAAAAAGCAAAAAATTTCAGAATTGCACCTTGCAATGTGGAGATATTACTGTTTGTGCATTTACAATATTCATTGATTTTTGCCATTGAAAAACATGTTTTTCATATACCAGAAATGTTTGAAGCTACTGACTGAATGAAAGGAGCTGGCATCTCACTCTCTTTGAATCTTCTTTATCATGCTAGGATTAACAGGAAAAAGCTAAAAATTTCAGAATTGCACCGTGCAATGTGGAGATATTACTGTTTGTGCATTTACAATATTCATTGATTTTTGCCATTGAAAAACATGTTTTTCATATACCAGAAATGTTTGAAGCTACTGACTGAATGAAAGGAGCTGGCATCTCACTCTCTTTGAATCTTCTTTATCATGCTAGGATTAACAGGAAAAAGCAAAAAATTTCAGAATTGCACCTTGCAATGTGGAGATATTACTGTTTGTGCATTTACAATATTCATTGATTTTTGCCATTGAAAAACATGTTTTTCATATACCAGAAATGTTTGAAGCTACTGACTGAATGAAAGGAGCTGGCATCTCACTCTCTTTGAATCTTCTTTATCATGCTAGGATTAACAGGAAAAAGCTAAAAATTTCAGAATTGCACCGTGCAATGTGGAGATATTACTGTTTGTGCATTTACAATATGCATTGATTTTTGCCATTGAAAAACATGTTTTTCATATACCAGAAATGTTTGAAGCTACTGACTGAATGAAAGGAGCTGGCATCTCACTCTCTTTGAATCTTCTTTATCATGCTAGGATTAACAGGAAAAAGCTAAAAATTTCAGAATTGCACCGTGCAATGTGGAGATATTACTGTTTGTGCATTTACAATATTCATTGATTTTTGCCATTGAAAAACATGTTTTTCATATACCAGAAATGTTTGAAGCTACTGACTGAATGAAAGGAGCTGGCATCTCACTCTCTTTGAATCTTCTTTATCATGCTAGGATTAGCAGGAAAAAGCAAAAAATTTCAGAATTGCACCTTGCAATGTGGAGATATTACTGTTTGTGCATTTACAATATTCATTGATTTTTGCCATTGAAAAACATGTTTTTCATATACCAGAAATGTTTGAAGCTACTGACTGAATGAAAGGAGCTGGCATCTCACTCTCTTTGAATCTTCTTTATCATGCTAGGATTAACAGGAAAAAGCTAAAAATTTCAGAATTGCACCGTGCAATGTGGAGATATTACTGTTTGTGCATTTACAATATTCATTGATTTTTGCCATTGAAAAACATGTTTTTCATATACCAGAAATGTTTGAAGCTACTGACTGAATGAAAGGAGCTGGCATCTCACTCTCTTTGAATCTTCTTTATCATGCTAGGATTAACAGGAAAAAGCAAAAAATTTCAGAATTGCACCTTGCAATGTGGAGATATTACTGTTTGTGCATTTACAATATGCATTGATTTTTGCCATTGAAAAACATGTTTTTCATATACCAGAAATGTTTGAAGCTACTGACTGAATGAAAGGAGCTGGCATCTCACTCTCTTTGAATCTTCTTTATCATGCTAGGATTAACAGGAAAAAGCAAAAAATTTCAGAATTGCACCTTGCAATGTGGAGATATTACTGTTTGTGCATTTACAATATTCATTGATTTTTGCCATTGAAAAACATGTTTTTCATATACCAGAAATGTTTGAAGCTACTGACTGAATGAAAGGAGCTGGCATCTCACTCTCTTTGAATCTTCTTTATCATGCTAGGATTAACAGGAAAAAGCTAAAAATTTCAGAATTGCACCGTGCAATGTGGAGATATTACTGTTTGTGCATTTACAATATGCATTGATTTTTGCCATTGAAAAACATGTTTTTCATATACCAGAAATGTTTGAAGCTACTGACTGAATGAAAGGAGCTGGCATCTCACTCTCTTTGAATCTTCTTTATCATGCTAGGATTAACAGGAAAAAGCAAAAAATTTCAGAATTGCACCTTGCAATGTGGAGATATTACTGTTTGTGCATTTACAATATTCATTGATTTTTGCCATTGAAAAACATGTTTTTCATATACCAGAAATGTTTGAAGCTACTGACTGAATGAAAGGAGCTGGCATCTCACTCTCTTTGAATCTTCTTTATCATGCTAGGATTAGCAGGAAAAAGCAAAAAATTTCAGAATTGCACCTTGCAATGTGGAGATATTACTGTTTGTGCATGTACAATATTCATTGATTTTTGCCATTGAAAAACATGTTTTTCATATACCAGAAATGTTTGAAGCTACTGACTGAATGAAAGGAGCCGGCATCTCACTCTCTTTGAATCTTCTTTATCATGCTAGGATTAACAGGAAAAAGCTAAAAATTTCAGAATTGCACCGTGCAATGTGGAGATATTACTGTTTGTGCATTTACAATATGCATTGATTTTTGCCATTGAAAAACATGTTTTTCATATACCAGAAATGTTTGAAGCTACTGACTGAATGAAAGGAGCTGGCATCTCACTCTCTTTGAATCTTCTTTATCATGCTAGGATTAACAGGAAAAAGCTAAAAATTTCAGAATTGCACCGTGCAATGTGGAGATATTACTGTTTGTGCATTTACAATATTCATTGATTTTTGCCATTGAAAAACATGTTTTTCATATACCAGAAATGTTTGAAGCTACTGACTGAATGAAAGGAGCTGGCATCTCACTCTCTTTGAATCTTCTTTATCATGCTAGGATTAACAGGAAAAAGCTAAAAATTTCAGAATTGCACCGTGCAATGTGGAGATATTACTGTTTGTGCATTTACAATATTCATTGATTTTTGCCATTGAAAAACATGTTTTTCATATACCAGAAATGTTTGAAGCTACTGACTGAATGAAAGGAGCTGGCATCTCACTCTCTTTGAATCTTCTTTATCATGCTAGGATTAACAGGAAAAAGCAAAAAATTTCAGAATTGCACCTTGCAATGTGGAGATATTACTGTTTGTGCATTTACAATATTCATTGATTTTTGCCATTGAAAAACATGTTTTTCATATACCAGAAATGTTTGAAGCTACTGACTGAATGAAAGGAGCTGGCATCTCACTCTCTTTGAATCTTCTTTATCATGCTAGGATTAGCAGGAAAAAGCAAAAAATTTCAGAATTGCACCTTGCAATGTGGAGATATTACTGTTTGTGCATTTACAATATTCATTGATTTTTGCCATTGAAAAACATGTTTTTCATATACCAGAAATGTTTGAAGC
>NW_027371652.1:0-24917 GCF_046119375.1 Phyllobates terribilis
TGTAAATGCACAAACAGTAATTTCTCCGCATTGCAAGGTGCAATTCTGAAATTTTTTGCTTTTTCCTGCTCCTCTTAGCATGATAAAGAAGATTCAAAGAGAGTGAGATGCCAGCTCCTTTCATTCAGTCAGTAGCTTCAAACATTTCTGGTATATGAATAACATGATGTTTTTCAATGGCAAAAATCAATGAATATTGTAAATGCACAAACAGTAATTTCTCCGCATTGCAAGGTGCAATTCTGAAATTTTTTGCTTTTTCCTGCTCCTCTTAGCATGATAAAGAAGATTCAAAGAGAGTGAGATGCCAGCTCCTTTCATTCAGTCAGTAGCTTCAATCATTTCTGGACGTTTTTCAATGGCAAAAATCAATGAATATTGTAAATGCACAAACAGTAATTTCTCCGCATTGCAAGGTGCAATTCTGAAATTTTTTGCTTTTTCCTGCTCCTCTTAGCATGATAAACAAGATTCAAAGAGAGTGAGATGCCAGCTCCTTTCATTCAGTCAGTAGCTTCAATCATTTCTGGATGTTTTTCAATGGCAAAAATCAATGAATATTGTAAATGCACAAACAGTAATTTCTCCGCATTGCAAGGTGCAATTCTGAAATTTTTTGCTTTTTCCTGCTCCTCTTAGCATGATAAAGAAGATTCAAAGAGAGTGAGATGCCAGCTCCTTTCATTCAGTCAGTAGCTTCAAACATTTCTGGTATATGAATAACATGATGTTTTTCAATGGCAAAAATCAATGAATATTGTAAATGCACAAACAGTAATTTCTCCGCATTGCAAGGTGCAATTCTGAAATTTTTTGCTTTTTCCTGCTCCTCTTAGCATGATAAAGAAGATTCAAAGAGAGTGAGATGCCAGCTCCTTTCATTCAGTCAGTAGCTTCAATCATTTCTGGACAGTTTTTCAATGGCAAAAATCAATGAATATTGTAAATGCACAAACAGTAATTTCTCCGCATTGCAAGGTGCAATTCTGAAATTTTTTGCTTTTTCCTGCTCCTCTTAGCATGATAAAGAAGATTCAAAGAGAGTGAGATGCCAGCTCCTTTCATTCAGTCAGTAGCTTCAATCATTTCTGGACGTTTTTCAATGGCAAAAATCAATGAATATTGTAAATGCACAAACAGTAATTTCTCCGCATTGCAAGGTGCAATTCTGAAATTTTTTGCTTTTTCCTGCTCCTCCTCTTAGCATGATAAACAAGATTCAAAGAGAGTGAGATGCCAGCTCCTTTCATTCAGTCAGTAGCTTCAATCATTTCTGGACGTTTTTCAATGGCAAAAATCATTGAATATTGTAAATGCACAAACAGTAATTTCTCCGCATTGCAAGGTGCAATTCTGAAATTTTTTGCTTTTTCCTGCTCCTCTTAGCATGATAAAGAAGATTCAAAGAGAGTGAGATGCCAGCTCCTTTCATTCAGTCAGTAGCTTCAAACATTTCTGGTATATGAATAACATGATGTTTTTCAATGGCAAAAATCAATGAATATTGTAAATGCACAAACAGTAATTTCTCCGCATTGCAAGGTGCAATTCTGAAATTTTTTGCTTTTTCCTGCTCCTCTTAGCATGATAAAGAAGATTCAAAGAGAGTGAGATGCCAGCTCCTTTCATTCAGTCAGTAGCTTCAATCATTTCTGGACGTTTTTCAATGGCAAAAATCATTGAATATTGTAAATGCACAAACAGTAATTTCTCCGCATTGCAAGGTGCAATTCTGAAATTTTTTGCTTTTTCCTGCTCCTCTTAGCATGATAAAGAAGATTCAAAGAGAGTGAGATGCCAGCTCCTTTCATTCAGTCAGTAGCTTCAATCATTTCTGGTATATGAATAACATGATGTTTTTCAATGGCAAAAATCAATGAATATTGTAAATGCACAAACAGTAATTTCTCCGCATTGCAAGGTGCAATTCTGAAATTTTTTGCTTTTTCCTGCTCCTCTTAGCATGATAAAGAAGATTCAAAGAGAGTGAGATGCCAGCTCCTTTCATTCAGTCAGTAGCTTCAATCATTTCTGGACGTTTTTCAATGGCAAAAATCATTGAATATTGTAAATGCACAAACAGTAATTTCTCCGCATTGCAAGGTGCAATTCTGAAATTTTTTGCTTTTTCCTGCTCCTCTTAGCATGATAAAGAAGATTCAAAGAGAGTGAGATGCCAGCTCCTTTCATTCAGTCAGTAGCTTCAATCATTTCTGGACGTTTTTCAATGGCAAAAATCAATGAATATTGTAAATGCACAAACAGTAATTTCTCCGCATTGCAAGGTGCAATTCTGAAATTTTTTGCTTTTTCCTGCTCCTCTTAGCATGATAAAGAAGATTCAAAGAGAGTGAGATGCCAGCTCCTTTCATTCAGTCAGTAGCTTCAAACATTTCTGGTATATGAATAACATGATGTTTTTCAATGGCAAAAATCAATGAATATTGTAAATGCACAAACAGTAATTTCTCCGCATTGCAAGGTGCAATTCTGAAATTTTTTGCTTTTTCCTGCTCCTCTTAGCATGATAAAGAAGATTCAAAGAGAGTGAGATGCCAGCTCCTTTCATTCAGTCAGTAGCTTCAATCATTTCTGGACGTTTTTCAATGGCAAAAATCATTGAATATTGTAAATGCACAAACAGTAATTTCTCCGCATTGCAAGGTGCAATTCTGAAATTTTTTGCTTTTTCCTGCTCCTCTTAGCATGATAAAGAAGATTCAAAGAGAGTGAGATGCCAGCTCCTTTCATTCAGTCAGTAGCTTCAATCATTTCTGGTATATGAATAACATGATGTTTTTCAATGGCAAAAATCAATGAATATTGTAAATGCACAAACAGTAATTTCTCCGCATTGCAATTTGCAATTCTGAAATTTTTTGCTTTTTCCTGCTCCTCTTAGCATGATAAACAAGATTCAAAGAGAGTGAGATGCCAGCTCCTTTCATTCAGTCAGTAGCTTCTATCATTTCTGGACGTTTTTCAATGGCAAAAATCAATGAATATTGTAAATGCACAAACAGTAATTTCTCCGCATTGCAAGGTGCAATTCTGAAATTTTTTGCTTTTTCCTGCTCCTCTTAGCATGATAAAGAAGATTCAAAGAGAGTGAGATGCCAGCTCCTTTCATTCAGTCAGTAGCTTCAAACATTTCTGGTATATGAATAACATGATGTTTTTCAATGGCAAAAATCAATGAATATTGTAAATGCACAAACAGTAATTTCTCCGCATTGCAAGGTGCAATTCTGAAATTTTTTGCTTTTTCCTGCTCCTCTTAGCATGATAAACAAGATTCAAAGAGAGTGAGATGCCAGCTCCTTTCATTCAGTCAGTAGCTTCAATCATTTCTGGACGTTTTTCAATGGCAAAAATCAATGAATATTGTAAATGCACAAACAGTAATTTCTCCGCATTGCAAGGTGCAATTCTGAAATTTTTTGCTTTTTCCTGCTCCTCTTAGCATGATAAAGAAGATTCAAAGAGAGTGAGATGCCAGCTCCTTTCATTCAGTCAGTAGCTTCAAACATTTCTGGTATATGAATAACATGATGTTTTTCAATGGCAAAAATCAATGAATATTGTAATTGCACAAACAGTAATTTCTCCGCATTGCAAGGTGCAATTCTGAAATTTTTTGCTTTTTCCTGCTCCACTTAGCATGATAAAGAAGATTCAAAGAGAGTGAGATGCCAGCTCCTTTCATTCAGTCAGTAGCTTCAATCATTTCTGGACGTTTTTCAATGGCAAAAATCATTGAATATTGTAAATGCACAAACAGTAATTTCTCCGCATTGCAAGGTGCAATTCTGAAATTTTTTGCTTTTTCCTGCTCCTCTTAGCATGATAAAGTAGATTCAAAGAGAGTGAGATGCCAGCTCCTTTCATTCAGTCAGTAGCTTCAATCATTTCTGGTATATGAATAACATGATGTTTTTCAATGGCAAAAATCAATGAATATTGTAAATGCACAAACAGTAATTTCTCCGCATTGCAAGGTGCAATTCTGAAATTTTTTGCTTTTTCCTGCTCCTCTTAGCATGATAAAGAAGATTCAAAGAGAGTGAGATGCCAGCTCCTTTCATTCAGTCAGTAGCTTCAATCATTTCTGGACGTTTTTCAATGGCAAAAATCAATGAATATTGTAAATGCACAAACAGTAATTTCTCCGCATTGCAAGGTGCAATTCTGAAATTTTTTGCTTTTTCCTGCTCCTCTTAGCATGATAAAGAAGATTCAAAGAGAGTGAGATGCCAGCTCCTTTCATTCAGTCAGTAGCTTCAAACATTTCTGGTATATGAATAACATGATGTTTTTCAATGGCAAAAATCAATGAATATTGTAAATGCACAAACAGTAATTTCTCCGCATTGCAAGGTGCAATTCTGAAATTTTTTGCTTTTTCCTGCTCCTCTTAGCATGATAAAGAAGATTCAAAGAGAGTGAGATGCCAGCTCCTTTCATTCAGTCAGTAGCTTCAATCATTTCTGGACGTTTTTCAATGGCAAAAATCAATGAATATTGTAAATGCACAAACAGTAATTTCTCCGCATTGCAAGGTGCAATTCTGAAATTTTTTGCTTTTTCCTGCTCCTCTTAGCATGATAAACAAGATTCAAAGAGAGTGAGATGCCAGCTCCTTTCATTCAGTCAGTAGCTTCAATCATTTCTGGACGTTTTTCAATGGCAAAAATCAATGAATATTGTAAATGCACAAACAGTAATTTCTCCGCATTGCAAGGTGCAATTCTGAAATTTTTTGCTTTTTCCTGCTCCTCTTAGCATGATAAAGAAGATTCAAAGAGAGTGAGATGCCAGCTCCTTTCATTCAGTCAGTAGCTTCAAACATTTCTGGTGTATGAATAACATGATGTTTTTCAATGGCAAAAATCAATGAATATTGTAAATGCACAAACAGTAATTTCTCCGCATTGCAAGGTGCAATTCTGAAATTTTTTGCTTTTTCCTGCTCCTCTTAGCATGATAAAGAAGATTCAAAGAGAGTGAGATGCCAGCTCCTTTCATTCAGTCAGTAGCTTCAATCATTTCTGGACGTTTTTCAATGGCAAAAATCATTGAATATTGTAAATGCACAAACAGTAATTTCTCCGCATTGCAAGGTGCAATTCTGAAATTTTTTGCTTTTTCCTGCTCCTCTTAGCATGATAAAGAAGATTCAAAGAGAGTGAGATGCCAGCTCCTTTCATTCAGTCAGTAGCTTCAATCATTTCTGGACGTTTTTCAATGGCAAAAATCAATGAATATTGTAAATGCACAAACAGTAATTTCTCCGCATTGCAAGGTGCAATTCTGAAATTTTTTGCTTTTTCCTGCTCCTCTTAGCATGATAAAGAAGATTCAAAGAGAGTGAGATGCCAGCTCCTTTCATTCAGTCAGTAGCTTCAAACATTTCTGGTATATGAATAACATGATGTTTTTCAATGGCAAAAATCAATGAATATTGTAAATGCACAAACAGTAATTTCTCCGCATTGCAAGGTGCAATTCTGAAATTTTTTGCTTTTTCCTGCTCCTCTTAGCATGATAAAGAAGATTCAAAGAGAGTGAGATGCCAGCTCCTTTCATTCAGTCAGTAGCTTCAATCATTTCTGGACGTTTTTCAATGGCAAAAATCAATGAATATTGTAAATGCACAAACAGTAATTTCTCCGCATTGCAAGGTGCAATTCTGAAATTTTTTGCTTTTTCCTGCTCCTCTTAGCATGATAAACAAGATTCAAAGAGAGTGAGATGCCAGCTCCTTTCATTCAGTCAGTAGCTTCAATCATTTCTGGACGTTTTTCAATGGCAAAAATCAATGAATATTGTAAATGCACAAACAGTAATTTCTCCGCATTGCAAGGTGCAATTCTGAAATTTTTTGCTTTTTCCTGCTCCTCTTAGCATGATAAAGAAGATTCAAAGAGAGTGAGATGCCAGCTCCTTTCATTCAGTCAGTAGCTTCAAACATTTCTGGTGTATGAATAACATGATGTTTTTCAATGGCAAAAATCAATGAATATTGTAAATGCACAAACAGTAATTTCTCCGCATTGCAAGGTGCAATTCTGAAATTTTTTGCTTTTTCCTGCTCCTCTTAGCATGATAAAGAAGATTCAAAGAGAGTGAGATGCCAGCTCCTTTCATTCAGTCAGTAGCTTCAATCATTTCTGGACGTTTTTCAATGGCAAAAATCATTGAATATTGTAAATGCACAAACAGTAATTTCTCCGCATTGCAAGGTGCAATTCTGAAATTTTTTGCTTTTTCCTGCTCCTCTTAGCATGATAAAGAAGATTCAAAGAGAGTGAGATGCCAGCTCCTTTCATTCAGTCAGTAGCTTCAATCATTTCTGGACGTTTTTCAATGGCAAAAATCAATGAATATTGTAATTGCACAAACAGTAATTTCTCCGCATTGCAAGGTGCAATTCTGAAATTTTTTGCTTTTTCCTGCTCCTCTTAGCATGATAAAGAAGATTCAAAGAGAGTGAGATGCCAGCTCCTTTCATTCAGTCAGTAGCTTCAAACATTTCTGGTATATGAATAACATGATGTTTTTCAATGGCAAAAATCAATGAATATTGTAAATGCACAAACAGTAATTTCTCCGCATTGCAAGGTGCAATTCTGAAATTTTTTGCTTTTTCCTGCTCCTCTTAGCATGATAAAGAAGATTCAAAGAGAGTGAGATGCCAGCTCCTTTCATTCAGTCAGTAGCTTCAATCATTTCTGGACGTTTTTCAATGGCAAAAATCATTGAATATTGTAAATGCACAAACAGTAATTTCTCCGCATTGCAAGGTGCAATTCTGAAATTTTTTGCTTTTTCCTGCTCCTCTTAGCATGATAAAGAAGATTCAAAGAGAGTGAGATGCCAGCTCCTTTCATTCAGTCAGTAGCTTCAATCATTTCTGGTATATGAATAACATGATGTTTTTCAATGGCAAAAATCAATGAATATTGTAAATGCACAAACAGTAATTTCTCCGCATTGCAAGGTGCAATTCTGAAATTTTTTGCTTTTTCCTGCTCCTCTTAGCATGATAAAGAAGATTCAAAGAGAGTGAGATGCCAGCTCCTTTCATTCAGTCAGTAGCTTCAATCATTTCTGGACGTTTTTCAATGGCAAAAATCATTGAATATTGTAAATGCACAAACAGTAATTTCTCCGCATTGCAAGGTGCAATTCTGAAATTTTTTGCTTTTTCCTGCTCCTCTTAGCATGATAAACAAGATTCAAAGAGAGTGAGATGCCAGCTCCTTTCATTCAGTCAGTAGCTTCAATCATTTCTGGACGTTTTTCAATGGCAAAAATCAATGAATATTGTAAATGCACAAACAGTAATTTCTCCGCATTGCAAGGTGCAATTCTGAAATTTTTTGCTTTTTCCTGCTCCTCTTAGCATGATAAAGAATATTCAAAGAGAGTGAGATGCCAGCTCCTTTCATTCAGTCAGTAGCTTCAAACATTTCTGGTATATGAATAACATGATGTTTTTCAATGGCAAAAATCAATGAATATTGTAAATGCACAAACAGTAATTTCTCCGCATTGCAAGGTGCAATTCTGAAATTTTTTGCTTTTTCCTGCTCCTCTTAGCATGATAAAGAAGATTCAAAGAGAGTGAGATGCCAGCTCCTTTCATTCAGTCAGTAGCTTCAATCATTTCTGGACGTTTTTCAATGGCAAAAATCATTGAATATTGTAAATGCACAAACAGTAATTTCTCCGCATTGCAAGGTGCAATTCTGAAATTTTTTGCTTTTTCCTGCTCCTCTTAGCATGATAAAGAAGATTCAAAGAGAGTGAGATGCCAGCTCCTTTCATTCAGTCAGTAGCTTCAATCATTTCTGGTATATGAATAACATGATGTTTTTCAATGGCAAAAATCAATGAATATTGTAAATGCACAAACAGTAATTTCTCCGCATTGCAAGGTGCAATTCTGAAATTTTTTGCTTTTTCCTGCTCCTCTTAGCATGATAAACAAGATTCAAAGAGAGTGAGATGCCAGCTCCTTTCATTCAGTCAGTAGCTTCTATCATTTCTGGACGTTTTTCAATGGCAAAAATCAATGAATATTGTAAATGCACAAACAGTAATTTCTCCGCATTGCAAGGTGCAATTCTGAAATTTTTTGCTTTTTCCTGCTCCTCTTAGCATGATAAAGAAGATTCAAAGAGAGTGAGATGCCAGCTCCTTTCATTCAGTCAGTAGCTTCAAACATTTCTGGTATATGAATAACATGATGTTTTTCAATGGCAAAAATCAATGAATATTGTAAATGCACAAACAGTAATTTCTCCGCATTGCAAGGTGCAATTCTGAAATTTTTTGCTTTTTCCTGCTCCTCTTAGCATTATAAACAAGATTCAAAGAGAGTGAGATGCCAGCTCCTTTCATTCAGTCAGTAGCTTCAATCATTTCTGGACGTTTTTCAATGGCAAAAATCATTGAATATTGTAAATGCACAAACAGTAATTTCTCCGCATTGCAAGGTGCAATTCTGAAATTTTTTGCTTTTTCCTGCTCCTCTTAGCATGATAAAGAAGATTCAAAGAGAGTGAGATGCCAGCTCCTTTCATTCAGTCAGTAGCTTCAATCATTTCTGGACGTTTTTCAATGGCAAAAATCAATGAATATTGTAATTGCACAAACAGTAATTTCTCCGCATTGCAAGGTGCAATTCTGAAATTTTTTGCTTTTTCCTGCTCCTCTTAGCATGATAAAGAAGATTCAAAGAGAGTGAGATGCCAGCTCCTTTCATTCAGTCAGTAGCTTCAAACATTTCTGGTATATGAATAACATGATGTTTTTCAATGGCAAAAATCAATGAATATTGTAAATGCACAAACAGTAATTTCTCCGCATTGCAAGGTGCAATTCTGAAATTTTTTGCTTTTTCCTGCTCCTCTTAGCATGATAAAGAAGATTCAAAGAGAGTGAGATGCCAGCTCCTTTCATTCAGTCAGTAGCTTCAATCATTTCTGGACGTTTTTCAATGGCAAAAATCATTGAATATTGTAAATGCACAAACAGTAATTTCTCCGCATTGCAAGGTGCAATTCTGAAATTTTTTGCTTTTTCCTGCTCCTCTTAGCATGATAAAGAAGATTCAAAGAGAGTGAGATGCCAGCTCCTTTCATTCAGTCAGTAGCTTCAATCATTTCTGGTATATGAATAACATGATGTTTTTCAATGGCAAAAATCAATGAATATTGTAAATGCACAAACAGTAATTTCTCCGCATTGCAAGGTGCAATTCTGAAATTTTTTGCTTTTTCCTGCTCCTCTTAGCATGATAAAGAAGATTCAAAGAGAGTGAGATGCCAGCTCCTTTCATTCAGTCAGTAGCTTCAATCATTTCTGGACGTTTTTCAATGGCAAAAATCATTGAATATTGTAAATGCACAAACAGTAATTTCTCCGCATTGCAAGGTGCAATTCTGAAATTTTTTGCTTTTTCCTGCTCCTCTTAGCATGATAAAGAAGATTCAAAGAGAGTGAGATGCCAGCTCCTTTCATTCAGTCAGTAGCTTCAATCATTTCTGGACGTTTTTCAATGGCAAAAATCAATGAATATTGTAAATGCACAAACAGTAATTTCTCCGCATTGCAAGGTGCAATTCTGAAATTTTTTGCTTTTTCCTGCTCCTCTTAGCATGATAAAGAAGATTCAAAGAGAGTGAGATGCCAGCTCCTTTCATTCAGTCAGTAGCTTCAAACATTTCTGGTATATGAATAACATGATGTTTTTCAATGGCAAAAATCAATGAATATTGTAAATGCACAAACAGTAATTTCTCCGCATTGCAAGGTGCAATTCTGAAATTTTTTGCTTTTTCCTGCTCCTCTTAGCATGATAAAGAAGATTCAAAGAGAGTGAGATGCCAGCTCCTTTCATTCAGTCAGTAGCTTCAATCATTTCTGGACGTTTTTCAATGGCAAAAATCATTGAATATTGTAAATGCACAAACAGTAATTTCTCCGCATTGCAAGGTGCAATTCTGAAATTTTTTGCTTTTTCCTGCTCCTCTTAGCATGATAAAGAAGATTCAAAGAGAGTGAGATGCCAGCTCCTTTCATTCAGTCAGTAGCTTCAATCATTTCTGGTATATGAATAACATGATGTTTTTCAATGGCAAAAATCAATGAATATTGTAAATGCACAAACAGTAATTTCTCCGCATTGCAAGGTGCAATTCTGAAATTTTTTGCTTTTTCCTGCTCCTCTTAGCATGATAAACAAGATTCAAAGAGAGTGAGATGCCAGCTCCTTTCATTCAGTCAGTAGCTTCTATCATTTCTGGACGTTTTTCAATGGCAAAAATCAATGAATATTGTAAATGCACAAACAGTAATTTCTCCGCATTGCAAGGTGCAATTCTGAAATTTTTTGCTTTTTCCTGCTCCTCTTAGCATGATAAAGAAGATTCAAAGAGAGTGAGATGCCAGCTCCTTTCATTCAGTCAGTAGCTTCAAACATTTCTGGTATATGAATAACATGATGTTTTTCAATGGCAAAAATCAATGAATATTGTAAATGCACAAACAGTAATTTCTCCGCATTGCAAGGTGCAATTCTGAAATTTTTTGCTTTTTCCTGCTCCTCTTAGCATTATAAACAAGATTCAAAGAGAGTGAGATGCCAGCTCCTTTCATTCAGTCAGTAGCTTCAATCATTTCTGGACGTTTTTCAATGGCAAAAATCAATGAATATTGTAAATGCACAAACAGTAATTTCTCCGCATTGCAAGGTGCAATTGGGAAATTTTTTGCTTTTTCCTGCTCCTCTTAGCATGATAAAGAAGATTCAAAGAGAGTGAGATGCCAGCTCCTTTCATTCAGTCAGTAGCTTCAAACATTTCTGGTGTATGAATAACATGATGTTTTTCAATGGCAAAAATCAATGAATATTGTAAATGCACAAACAGTAATTTCTCCGCATTGCAAGGTGCAATTCTGAAATTTTTTGCTTTTTCCTGCTCCTCTTAGCATGATAAAGAAGATTCAAAGAGAGTGAGATGCCAGCTCCTTTCATTCAGTCAGTAGCTTCAATCATTTCTGGTATATGAATAACAT
The DNA here is from genome assembly GCF_046119375.1 of Phyllobates terribilis. NCBI lineage: Eukaryota > Metazoa > Chordata > Amphibia > Anura > Dendrobatidae > Phyllobates > Phyllobates terribilis. Next base: position 11,086 of record NW_027371652.1, read on the forward strand.
GATGTTTTTCAATGGCAAAAATCAATGAATATTGTAAATACACAAACAGTAATTTCTCCGCATTGCAAGGTGCAATTCTGAAATTTTTTGCTTTTTCCTGATCCTCTTAGCATGATAAAGAAGATTCAAAGAGAGTGAGATGCCAGCTCCTTTCATTCAGTCAGTAGCTTCAATCATTTCTGGACGTTTTTCAATGGCAAAAATCAATGAATATTGTAAATTCACAAACAGTAATTTCTCCGCATTGCAAGGTGCAATTCTGAAATTTTTTGCTTTTTCCTGCTCCTCTTAGCATGATAAACAAGATTCAAAGAGAGTGAGATGCCAGCTCCTTTCATTCAGTCAGTAGCTTCAATCATTTCTGGACGTTTTTCAATGGCAAAAATCAATGAATATTGTAAATGCACAAACAGTAATTTCTCCGCATTGCAAGGTGCAATTCTGAAATTTTTTGCTTTTTCCTGCTCCTCTTAGCATGATAAAGAAGATTCAAAGAGAGTGAGATGCCAGCTCCTTTCATTCAGTCAGTAGCTTCAAACATTTCTGGTATATGAATAACATGATGTTTTTCAATGGCAAAAATCAATGAATATTGTAATTGCACAAACAGTAATTTCTCCGCATTGCAAGGTGCAATTCTGAAATTTTTTACTTTTTCCTGCTCCTCTTAGCATGATAAAGAAGATTCAAAGAGAGTGAGATGCCAGCTCCTTTCATTCAGTCAGTAGCTTCAATCATTTCTGGACGTTTTTCAATGGCAAAAATCATTGAATATTGTAAATGCACAAACAGTAATTTCTCCGCATTGCAAGGTGCAATTCTGAAATTTTTTGCTTTTTCCTGCTCCTCTTAGCATGATAAAGTAGATTCAAAGAGAGTGAGATGCCAGCTCCTTTCATTCAGTCAGTAGCTTCAATCATTTCTGGTATATGAATAACATGATGTTTTTCAATGGCAAAAATCAATGAATATTGTAAATGCACAAACAGTAATTTCTCCGCATTGCAAGGTGCAATTCTGAAATTTTTTGCTTTTTCCTGCTCCTCTTAGCATGATAAAGAAGATTCAAAGAGAGTGAGATGCCAGCTCCTTTCATTCAGTCAGTAGCTTCAATCATTTCTGGACGTTTTTCAATGGCAAAAATCAATGAATATTGTAAATGCACAAACAGTAATTTCTCCGCATTGCAAGGTGCAATTCTGAAATTTTTTGCTTTTTCCTGCTCCTCTTAGCATGATAAAGAAGATTCAAAGAGAGTGAGATGCCAGCTCCTTTCATTCAGTCAGTAGCTTCAAACATTTCTGGTATATGAATAACATGATGTTTTTCAATGGCAAAAATCAATGAATATTGTAAATGCACAAACAGTAATTTCTCCGCATTGCAAGGTGCAATTCTGAAATTTTTTGCTTTTTCCTGCTCCTCTTAGCATGATAAAGAAGATTCAAAGAGAGTGAGATGCCAGCTCCTTTCATTCAGTCAGTAGCTTCAATCATTTCTGGACGTTTTTCAATGGCAAAAATCATTGAATATTGTAAATGCACAAACAGTAATTTCTCCGCATTGCAAGGTGCAATTCTGAAATTTTTTGCTTTTTCCTGCTCCTCTTAGCATGATAAAGAAGATTCAAAGAGAGTGAGATGCCAGCTCCTTTCATTCAGTCAGTAGCTTCAATCATTTCTGGTATATGAATAACATGATGTTTTTCAATGGCAAAAATCGATGAATATTGTAAATGCACAAACAGTAATTTCTCCGCATTGCAAGGTGCAATTCTGAAATTTTTTGCTTTTTCCTGCTCCTCTTAGCATGATAAACAAGATTCAAAGAGAGTGAGATGCCAGCTCCTTTCATTCAGTCAGTAGCTTCTATCATTTCTGGACGTTTTTCAATGGCAAAAATCAATGAATATTGTAAATGCACAAACAGTAATTTCTCCGCATTGCAAGGTGCAATTCTGAAATTTTTTGCTTTTTCCTGCTCCTCTTAGCATGATAAAGAAGATTCAAAGAGAGTGAGATGCCAGCTCCTTTCATTCAGTCAGTAGCTTCAAACATTTCTGGTATATGAATAACATGATGTTTTTCAATGGCAAAAATCAATGAATATTGTAAATGCACAAACAGTAATTTCTCCGCATTGCAAGGTGCAATTCTGAAATTTTTTGCTTTTTCCTGCTCCTCTTAGCATGATAAAGAAGATTCAAAGAGAGTGAGATGCCAGCTCCTTTCATTCAGTCAGTAGCTTCAATCATTTCTGGACGTTTTTCAATGGCAAAAATCAATGAATATTGTAAATGCACAAACAGTAATTTCTCCGCATTGCAAGGTGCAATTCTGAAATTTTTTGCTTTTTCCTGCTCCTCTTAGCATGATAAACAAGATTCAAAGAGAGTGAGATGCCAGCTCCTTTCATTCAGTCAGTAGCTTCAATCATTTCTGGATGTTTTTCAATGGCAAAAATCAATGAATATTGTAAATGCACAAACAGTAATTTCTCCGCATTGCAAGGTGCAATTCTGAAATTTTTTGCTTTTTCCTGCTCCTCTTAGCATGATAAAGAAGATTCAAAGAGAGTGAGATGCCAGCTCCTTTCATTCAGTCAGTAGCTTCAAACATTTCTGGTATATGAATAACATGATGTTTTTCAATGGCAAAAATCAATGAATATTGTAAATGCACAAACAGTAATTTCTCCGCATTGCAAGGTGCAATTCTGAAATTTTTTGCTTTTTCCTGCTCCTCTTAGCATGATAAAGAAGATTCAAAGAGAGTGAGATGCCAGCTCCTTTCATTCAGTCAGTAGCTTCAATCATTTCTGGACATTTTTCAATGGCAAAAATCAATGAATATTGTAAATGCACAAACAGTAATTTCTCCGCATTGCAAGGTGCAATTCTGAAATTTTTTGCTTTTTCCTGCTCCTCTTAGCATGATAAAGAAGATTCAAAGAGAGTGAGATGCCAGCTCCTTTCATTCAGTCAGTAGCTTCAATCATTTCTGGACGTTTTTCAATGGCAAAAATCAATGAATATTGTAAATGCACAAAGAGTAATTTCTCCGCATTGCAAGGTGCAATTCTGAAATTTTTTGCTTTTTCCTGCTCCTCTTAGCATGATAAAGAAGATTCAAAGAGAGTGAGATGCCAGCTCCTTTCATTCAGTCAGTAGCTTCAATCATTTCTGGACGTTTTTCAATGGCAAAAATCAATGAATATTGTAAATGCACAAACAGTAATTTCTCCGCATTGCAAGGTGCAATTCTGAAATTTTTTGCTTTTTCCTGCTCCTCTTAGCATGATAAACAAGATTCAAAGAGAGTGAGATGCCAGCTCCTTTCATTCAGTCAGTAGCTTCAATCATTTCTGGACGTTTTTCAATGGCAAAAATCATTGAATATTGTAAATGCACAAACAGTAATTTCTCCGCATTGCAAGGTGCAATTCTGAAATTTTTTGCTTTTTCCTGCTCCTCTTAGCATGATAAAGAAGATTCAAAGAGAGTGAGATGCCAGCTCCTTTCATTCAGTCAGTAGCTTCAAACATTTCTGGTATATGAATAACATGATGTTTTTCAATGGCAAAAATCAATGAATATTGTAAATGCACAAACAGTAATTTCTCCGCATTGCAAGGTGCAATTCTGAAATTTTTTGCTTTTTCCTGCTCCTCTTAGCATGATAAAGAAGATTCAAAGAGAGTGAGATGCCAGCTCCTTTCATTCAGTCAGTAGCTTCAATCATTTCTGGACGTTTTTCAATGGCAAAAATCATTGAATATTGTAAATGCACAAACAGTAATTTCTCCGCATTGCAAGGTGCAATTCTGAAATTTTATGCTTTTTCCTGCTCCTCTTAGCATGATAAAGAAGATTCAAAGAGAGTGAGATGCCAGCTCCTTTCATTCAGTCAGTAGCTTCAATCATTTCTGGTATATGAATAACATGATGTTTTTCAATGGCAAAAATCAATGAATATTGTAAATGCACAAACAGTAATTTCTCCGCATTGCAAGGTGCAATTCTGAAATTTTTTGCTTTTTCCTGCTCCTCTTAGCATGATAAACAAGATTCAAAGAGAGTGAGATGCCAGCTCCTTTCATTCAGTCAGTAGCTTCTATCATTTCTGGACGTTTTTCAATGGCAAAAATCAATGAATATTGTAAATGCACAAACAGTAATTTCTCCGCATTGCAAGGTGCAATTCTGAAATTTTTTGCTTTTTCCTGCTCCTCTTAGCATGATAAAGAAGATTCAAAGAGAGTGAGATGCCAGCTCCTTTCATTCAGTCAGTAGCTTCAAACATTTCTGGTATATGAATAACATGATGTTTTTCAATGGCAAAAATCAATGAATATTGTAAATGCACAAACAGTAATTTCTCCGCATTGCAAGGTGCAATTCTGAAATTTTTTGCTTTTTCCTGCTCCTCTTAGCATGATAAAGAAGATTCAAAGAGAGTGAGATGCCAGCTCCTTTCATTCAGTCAGTAGCTTCAATCATTTCTGGACGTTTTTCAATGGCAAAAATCAATGAATATTGTAAATGCACAAACAGTAATTTCTCCGCATTGCAAGGTGCAATTCTGAAATTTTTTGCTTTTTCCTGCTCCTCTTAGCATGATAAACAAGATTCAAAGAGAGTGAGATGCCAGCTCCTTTCATTCAGTCAGTAGCTTCAATCATTTCTGGACGTTTTTCAATGGCAAAAATCAATGAATATTGTAAATGCACAAACAGTAATTTCTCCGCATTGCAAGGTGCAATTCTGAAATTTTTTGCTTTTTCCTGCTCCTCTTAGCATGATAAAGAAGATTCAAAGAGAGTGAGATGCCAGCTCCTTTCATTCAGTCAGTAGCTTCAAACATTTCTGGTATATGAATAACATGATGTTTTTCAATGGCAAAAATCAATGAATATTGTAAATGCACAAACAGTAATTTCTCCGCATTGCAAGGTGCAATTCTGAAATTTTTTGCTTTTTCCTGCTCCTCTTAGCATGATAAAGAAGATTCAAAGAGAGTGAGATGCCAGCTCCTTTCATTCAGTCAGTAGCTTCAATCATTTCTGGACATTTTTCAATGGCAAAAATCAATGAATATTGTAAATGCACAAACAGTAATTTCTCCGCATTGCAAGGTGCAATTCTGAAATTTTTTGCTTTTTCCTGCTCCTCTTAGCATGATAAAGAAGATTCAAAGAGAGTGAGATGCCAGCTCCTTTCATTCAGTCAGTAGCTTCAATCATTTCTGGACGTTTTTCAATGGCAAAAATCAATGAATATTGTAAATGCACAAAGAGTAATTTCTCCGCATTGCAAGGTGCAATTCTGAAATTTTTTGCTTTTTCCTGCTCCTCTTAGCATGATAAAGAAGATTCAAAGAGAGTGAGATGCCAGCTCCTTTCATTCAGTCAGTAGCTTCAAACATTTCTGGTATATGAATAACATGATGTTTTTCAATGGCAAAAATCAATGAATATTGTAAATGCACAAACAGTAATTTCTCCGCATTGCAAGGTGCAATTCTGAAATTTTTTGCTTTTTCCTGCTCCTCTTAGCATGATAAAGAAGATTCAAAGAGAGTGAGATGCCAGCTCCTTTCATTCAGTCAGTAGCTTCAATCATTTCTGGACGTTTTTCAATGGCAAAAATCATTGAATATTGTAAATGCACAAACAGTAATTTCTCCGCATTGCAAGGTGCAATTCTGAAATTTTTTGCTTTTTCCTGCTCCTCTTAGCATGATAAAGAAGATTCAAAGAGAGTGAGATGCCAGCTCCTTTCATTCAGTCAGTAGCTTCAATCATTTCTGGTATATGAATAACATGATGTTTTTCAATGGCAAAAATCAATGAATATTGTAAATGCACAAACAGTAATTTCTCCTCATTGCAAGGTGCAATTCTGAAATTTTTTGCGTTTTCCTGCTCCTCTTAGCATGATAAACAAGATTCAAAGAGAGTGAGATGCCAGCTCCTTTCATTCAGTCAGTAGCTTCAATCATTTCTGGACGTTTTTCAATGGCAAAAATCAATGAATATTGTAAATGCACAAACAGTAATTTCTCCGCATTGCAAGGTGCAATTCTGAAATTTTTTGCTTTTTCCTGCTCCTCTTAGCATGATAAAGAAGATTCAAAGAGAGTGAGATGCCAGCTCCTTTCATTCAGTCAGTAGCTTCAATCATTTCTGGACGTTTTTCAATGGCAAAAATCAATGAATATTGTAAATGCACAAACAGTAATTTCTCCGCATTGCAAGGTGCAATTCTGAAATTTTTTGCTTTTTCCTGCTCCTCTTAGCATGATAAACAAGATTCAAAGAGAGTGAGATGCCAGCTCCTTTCATTCAGTCAGTAGCTTCAATCATTTCTGGACGTTTTTCAATGGCAAAAATCAATGAATATTGTAAATGCACAAACAGTAATTTCTCCGCATTGCAAGGTGCAATTCTGAAATTTTTTGCTTTTTCCTTCTCCTCTTAGCATGATAAAGAAGATTCAAAGAGAGTGAGATGCCAGCTCCTTTCATTCAGTCAGTAGCTTCAAACATTTCTGGTGTATGAATAACATGATGTTTTTCAATGGCAAAAATCAATGAATATTGTAAATGCACAAACAGTAATTTCTCCGCATTGCAAGGTGCAATTCTGAAATTTTTTGCTTTTTCCTGCTCCTCTTAGCATGATAAAGAAGATTCAAAGAGAGTGAGATGCCAGCTCCTTTCATTCAGTCAGTAGCTTCAATCATTTCTGGTATATGAATAACATGATGTTTTTCAATGGCAAAAATCAATGAATATTGTAAATGCACAAACAGTAATTTCTCCGCATTGCAAGGTGCAATTCTGAAATTTTTTGCTTTTTCCTGCTCCTCTTAGCATGATAAAGAAGATTCAAAGAGAGTGAGATGCCAGCTCCTTTCATTCAGTCAGTAGCTTCAATCATTTCTGGACGTTTTTCAATGGCAAAAATCAATGAATATTGTAAATGCACAAACAGTAATTTCTCCGCATTGCAAGGTGCAATTCTGAAATTTTTTGCTTTTTCCTGCTCCTCTTAGCATGATAAACAAGATTCAAAGAGAGTGAGATGCCAGCTCCTTTCATTCAGTCAGTAGCTTCAATCATTTCTGGACGTTTTTCAATGGCAAAAATCATTGAATATTGTAAATGCACAAACAGTAATTTCTCCGCATTGCAAGGTGCAATTCTGAAATTTTTTGCTTTTTCCTGCTCCTCTTAGCATGATAAAGAAGATTCAAAGAGAGTGAGATGCCAGCTCCTTTCATTCAGTCAGTAGCTTCAAACATTTCTGGTATATGAATAACATGATGTTTTTCAATGGCAAAAATCAATGAATATTGTAAATGCACAAACAGTAATTTCTCCGCATTGCAAGGTGCAATTCTGAAATTTTTTGCTTTTTCCTGCTCCTCTTAGCATGATAAAGAAGATTCAAGAGAGTGAGATGCCAGCTCCTTTCATTCAGTCAGTAGCTTCAATCATTTCTGGACGTTTTTCAATGGCAAAAATCATTGAATATTGTAAATGCACAAACAGTAATTTCTCCGCATTGCAAGGTGCAATTCTGAAATTTTTTGCTTTTTCCTGCTCCTCTTAGCATGATAAAGAAGATTCAAAGAGAGTGAGATGCCAGCTCCTTTCATTCAGTCAGTAGCTTCAAACATTTCTGGTATATGAATAACATGATGTTTTTCAATGGCAAAAATCAATGAATATTGTAAATGCACAAACAGTAATTTCTCCGCATTGCAAGGTGCAATTCTGAAATTTTTGCTTTTTCCTGCTCCTCTTAGCATGATAAAGAAGATTCAAAGAGAGTGAGATGCCAGCTCCTTTCATTCAGTCAGTAGCTTCAATCATTTCTGGACATTTTTCAATGGCAAAAATCAATGAATATTGTAAATGCACAAACAGTAATTTCTCCGCATTGCAAGGTGCAATTCTGAAATTTTTTGCTTTTTCCTGCTCCTCTTAGCATGATAAACAAGATTCAAAGAGAGTGAGATGCCAGCTCCTTTCATTCAGTCAGTAGCTTCAATCATTTCTGGACGTTTTTCAATGGCAAAAATCAATGAATATTGTAAATGCACAAACAGTAATTTCTCCGCATTGCAAGGTGCAATTCTGAAATTTTTTGCTTTTTCCTGCTCCTCTTAGCATGATAAAGAAGATTCAAAGAGAGTGAGATGCCAGCTCCTTTCATTCAGTCAGTAGCTTCAAACATTTCTGGTATATGAATAACATGATGTTTTTCAATGGCAAAAATCAATGAATATTGTAAATGCACAAACAGTAATTTCTCCGCATTGCAAGGTGCAATTCTGAAATTTTTTTGCTTTTTCCTGCTCCTCTTAGCATGATAAAGAAGATTCAAAGAGAGTGAGATGCCAGCTCCTTTCATTCAGTCAGTAGCTTCAATCATTTCTGGACATTTTTCAATGGCAAAAATCAATGAATATTGTAAATGCACAAACAGTAATTTCTCCGCATTGCAAGGTGCAATTCTGAAATTTTTTGCTTTTTTCCTGCTCCTCTTAGCATGATAAAGAAGATTCAAAGAGAGTGAGATGCCAGCTCCTTTCATTCAGTCAGTAGCTTCAATCATTTCTGGACGTTTTTCAATGGCAAAAATCAATGAATATTGTAAATGCACAAAGAGTAATTTCTCCGCATTGCAAGGTGCAATTCTGAAATTTTTTGCTTTTTCCTGCTCCTCTTAGCATGATAAAGAAGATTCAAAGAGAGTGAGATGCCAGCTCCTTTCATTCAGTCAGTAGCTTCAAACATTTCTGGTATATGAATAACATGATGTTTTTCAATGGCAAAAATCAATGAATATTGTAAATGCACAAACAGTAATTTCTCCGCATTGCAAGGTGCAATTCTGAAATTTTTGCTTTTTCCTGCTCCTCTTAGCATGATAAAGAAGATTCAAAGAGAGTGAGATGCCAGCTCCTTTCATTCAGTCAGTAGCTTCAATCATTTCTGGACGTTTTCAATGGCAAAAATCATTGAATATTGTAAATGCACAAACAGTAATTTCTCCGCATTGCAAGGTGCAATTCTGAAATTTTTTGCTTTTTTCTGCTCCTCTTAGCATGATAAAGAAGATTCAAAGAGAGTGAGATGCCAGCTCCTTTCATTCAGTCAGTAGCTTCAATCATTTCTGGTATATGAATAACATGATGTTTTTCAATGGCAAAAATCAATGAATATTGTAAATGCACAAACAGTAATTTCTCCTCATTGCAGGTGCAATTCTGAAATTTTTTGCGTTTTCCTGCTCCTCTTAGCATGATAAACAAGATTCAAAGAGGAGTGAGATGCCAGCTCCTTTCATTCAGTCAGTAGCTTCAATCATTTCTGGACGTTTTTCAATGGCAAAAATCAATGAATATTGTAAATGCACAAACAGTAATTTCTCCGCATTGCAAGGTGCAATTCTGAAATTTTTTGCTTTTTCCTGCTCCTCTTAGCATGATAAAGAAGATTCAAAGAGAGTGAGATGCCAGCTCCTTTCATTCAGTCAGTAGCTTCAATCATTTCTGGACGTTTTTCAATGGGCAAAAATCAATGAATATTGTAAATGCACAAACAGTAATTTCTCCGCATTGCAAGGTGCAATTCTGAAATTTTTTGCTTTTTCCTGCTCCTCTTAGCATGATAAACAAGATTCAAAGAGAGTGAGATGCCAGCTCCTTTCATTCAGTCAGTAGCTTCAATCATTTCTGGACGTTTTTCAATGGCAAAAATCAATGAATATTGTAAATGCACAAACAGTAATTTCTCCGCATTGCAAGGTGCAATTCTGAAATTTTTTGCTTTTTCCTTCTCCTCTTAGCATGATAAAGAAGATTCAAAGAGAGTGAGATGCCAGCTCCTTTCATTCAGTCAGTAGCTTCAAACATTTCTGGTGTATGAATAACATGATGTTTTTCAATGGCAAAAATCAATGAATATTGTAAATGCACAACAGTAATTTCTCCGCATTGCAAGGTGCAATTCTGAAATTTTTTGCTTTTTCCTGCTCCTCTTAGCATGATAAAGAAGATTCAAAGAGAGTGAGATGCCAGCTCCTTTCATCAGTCAGTAGCTTCAATCATTTCTGGTATATGAATAACATGATGTTTTTCAATGGCAAAAATCAATGAATATTGTAAATGCACAAACAGTAATTTCTCCGCATTGCAAGGTGCAATTCTGAAATTTTTTGCTTTTTCCTGCTCCTCTTAGCATGATAAAGAAGATTCAAAGAGAGTGAGATGCCAGCTCCTTTCATTCAGTCAGTAGCTTCAAACATTTCTGGTATATGAATAACATGATGTTTTTCAATGGCAAAAATCAATGAATATTGTAAATGCACAAACAGTAATTTCTCCGCATTGCAAGGTGCAATCTGAAATTTTTTGCTTTTTCCTGCTCCTCTTAGCATGATAAAGAAGATTCAAAGAGAGTGAGATGCCAGCTCCTTTCATTCAGTCAGTAGCTTCAATCATTTCTGGACGTTTTTCAATGGCAAAAATCATTGAATATTGTAAATGCACAAACAGTAATTTCTCCGCATTGCAAGGTGCAATTCTGAAATTTTTTGCTTTTTCCTGCTCCTCTTAGCATGATTAAAGAAGATTCAAAGAGAGTGAGATGCCAGCTCCTTTCATTCAGTCAGTAGCTTCAATCATTTCTGGTATATGAATAACATGATGTTTTTCAATGGCAAAAATCAATGAATATTGTAAATGCACAAACAGTAATTTCTCCTCATTGCAAGGTGCAATTCTGAAATTTTTTGCGTTTTCCTGCTCCTCTTAGCATGATAAACAAGATTCAAAGAGAGTGAGATGCCAGCTCCTTTCATTCAGTCAGTAGCTTCAATCATTTCTGGACGTTTTTCAATGGCAAAAATCAATGAATATTGTAAATGCACAAACAGTAATTTCTCCGCATTGCAAAGGTGCAATTCTGAAATTTTTTGCTTTTTCCTGCTCCTCTTAGCATGATAAAGAAGATTCAAAGAGAGTGAGATGCCAGCTCCTTTCATTCAGTCAGTAGCTTCAATCATTTCTGGACGTTTTTCAATGGCAAAAATCAATGAATATTGTAAATGCACAAACAGTAATTCTCCGCATTGCAAGGTGCAATTCTGAAATTTTTTGCTTTTTCCTGCTCCTCTTAGCATGATAAACAAGATTCAAAGAGAGTGAGATGCCAGCTCCCTTTCATTCAGTCAGTAGCTTCAATCATTTCTGGTTACGTTTTTCAATGGCAAAAATCAATGAATATTGTAAATGCACAAACAGTAATTTCTCCGCATTGCAAGGTGCAATTCTGAAATTTTTTGCTTTTTCCTTCTCCTCTTAGCATGATAAAGAAGATTCAAAGAGAGTGAGATGCCAGCTCCTTTCATTCAGTCAGTAGCTTCAAACATTTCTGGTGTATGAATAACATGATGTTTTTCAATGGCAAAAATCAATGAATATTGTAAATGCACAAACAGTAATTTCTCCGCATTGCAAGGTGCAATTCTGAAATTTTTTGCTTTTTCCTGCTCCTCTTAGCATGATAAAGAAGATTCAAAGAGAGTGAGATGCCAGCTCCTTTCATTCAGTCAGTAGCTTCAATCATTTCTGGTATATGAATAACATGATGTTTTTCAATGGCAAAAATCAATGAATATTGTAAATGCACAAACAGTAATTTCTCCGCATTGCAAGGTGCAATTCTGAAATTTTTGCTTTTTCCTGCTCCTCTTAGCATGATAAAGAAGATTCAAAGAGAGTGAGATGCCAGCTCCTTTCATTCAGTCAGTAGCTTCAAATTATTTCTGGACGTTTTTCAATGGCAAAAATCAATGAATATTGTAAATGCACAAACAGTAATTTCTCCGCATTGCAAGGTGCAATTCTGAAATTTTTGCTTTTTCCTGCTCCTCTTAGCATGATAAACAAGATTCAAAGAGAGTGAGATGCCAGCTCCTTCATTCAGTCAGTAGCTTCAATCATTTCTGGACGTTTTTCAATGGCAAAAATCATTGAATATTGTAAATGCACAAACAGTAATTTCTCCGCATTGCAAGGTGCAATTCTGAAATTTTTTGCTTTTTCCTGCTCCTCTTAGCATGATAAAGAAGATTCAAAGAGAGTGAGATGCCAGCTCCTTTCATTCAGTCAGTAGCTTCAAACATTTCTGGTATATGAATAACATGATGTTTTTCAATGGCAAAAATCAATGAATATTGTAAATGCACAAACAGTAATTTCTCCGCATTGCAAGGTGCAATTCTGAAATTTTTGCTTTTTCCTGCTCCTCTTAGCATGATAAAGAAGATTCAAAGAGAGTGAGATGCCAGCTCCTTTCATTCAGTCAGTAGCTTCTATCATTTCTGGACGTTTTTCAATGGCAAAAATCATTGAATATTGTAAATGCACAAACAGTAATTTCTCCGCATTGCAAGGTGCAATCTGAAATTTTTTGCTTTTTCCTGCTCCTCTTAGCATGATAAAGAAGATTCAAAGAGAGTGAGATGCCAGCTCCTTTCATTCAGTCAGTAGCTTCAAACATTTCTGGTATATGAATAACATGATGTTTTTCAATGGCAAAAATCAATGAATATTGTAAATGCACAAACAGTAATTTCTCCGCATTGCAAGGTGCAATTCTGAAATTTTTGCTTTTTCCTGCTCCTCTTAGCATGATAAACAAGATTCAAAGAGAGTGAGATGCCAGCTCCTTCATTCAGTCAGTAGCTTCAATCATTTCTGGACGTTTTTCAATGGCAAAAATCAATGAATATTGTAAATGCACAAACAGTAATTTCTCCGCATTGCAAGGTGCAATTCTGAAATTTTTTGCTTTTTCCTGCTCCTCTTAGCATGATAAAGAAGATTCAAAGAGAGTGAGATGCCAGCTCCTTTCATTCAGTCAGTAGCTTCAAACATTTCTGGTATATGAATAACATGATGTTTTTCAATGGCAAAAATCAATGAATATTGTAAATGCACAAACAGTAATTTCTCCGCATTGCAAGGTGCAATTCTGAAATTTTTTGCTTTTTCCTGCTCCTCTTAGCATGATAAAGAAGATTCAAAGAGAGTGAGATGCCAGCTCCTTTCATTCAGTCAGTAGCTTCAAACATTTCTGGTATATGAATAACATGATGTTTTCAATGGCAAAAATCAATGAATATTGTAAATGCACAAACAGTAATTTCTCCGCATTGCAAGGTGCAATTCTGAAATTTTTTGCTTTTTCCTGCTCCTCTTAGCATGATAAAGAAGATTCAAAGAGAGTGAGATGCCAGCTCCTTTCATTCAGTCAGTAGCTTCAATCATTTCTGGACGTTTTTCAATGGCAAAAATCAATGAATATTGTAAATGCACAAACAGTAATTTCTCCGCATTGCAAGGTGCAATTCTGAAATTTTTTGCTTTTTCCTGCTCCTCTTAGCATGATAAACAAGATTCAAAGAGAGTGAGATGCCAGCTCCTTTTATTCAGTCAGTAGCTTCAATCATTTCTGGACGTTTTTCAATGGCAAAAATCAATGAATATTGTAAATGCACAAACAGTAATTTCTCCGCATTGCAAGGTGCAATTCTGAAATTTTTTGCTTTTTCCTGCTCCTCTTAGCATGATAAAGAAGATTCAAAGAGAGTGAGATGCCAGCTCCTTTCATTCAGTCAGTAGCTTCAAACATTTCTGGTATATGAATAACATGATGTTTTTCAATGGCAAAAATCAATGAATATTGTAAATGCACAAACAGTAATTTCTCCGCATTGCAAGGTGCAATTCTGAAATTTTTTGCTTTTTCCTGCTC
>NW_027371653.1:0-24912 GCF_046119375.1 Phyllobates terribilis
AGCATGACTACAACCAGAACATGTACACACAGCCAGAGCATGACTACAACCAGAACATGTACACACAGTCAGAGCATGACTACAACCAGAGCACTACTACACCAGGACATGTACACACAGCCAGAGCATGACTACAACCAGAGCATGTACACACAGCCAGAGCATGACTACAACCAGAACATGAACACACAGTCAGAGAGTATGCAGTGGAGACCTACATCTTCTGTGTCCTGCGGTAGAGACGTACGTGTTTTATATGATGTGAAAGAGACACACTGTAGCGCTGTTGCCGGCACCCCTGCTTGGTGTCCCCCGTCTCTCTCCATGCAGGGACGCCAGCTTGCTCAGCCCTCGGCATGGTTCCAGGCGCGGTCGCCGTCCTTGGTCCCTGTCTGCAGTTCCTGGCAGTTACATAGTTACATAGTTACATAGTTTATAAGGCCGAAAAAAGACAAGCGTCCATCCAGTTCAGCCTATTTCTTGTGCACTGCAGCTATTCCACAGCGTTGATCCAGGGGAAGGCAAAAAAAAAACCCATGCGGTATAGGCCAATTTACATCATTGAGGAAAAATTCACTTCCCGACACCAATCTGGCAGTCAGATTAAATCCCTGGATTAATTAACTAAGCATAAGATGTAATTTTATTGTTCTCAAGAAAGGCGTCCAGGCCTCTCTTGAACTCATTAAGTGAGTTGGACATCACCACTTCCTCTCCCAGAGAGTTCCAGAGTCTCACGGCTCTGACCGTAAAGAATCCCCTTCTATGCTGGTGCAGGAACCTCCTTTCCTCCAGACGCATAGTGTGCCCCCTCGTCTTTGTCACCATCCTTGGTATAAACAGGTCATGGGAGAGATCTCTGTACTGCCCCCTGATGTATTTATACATGTTTATGAGGTCTCCCCTAAGCCTTCTCTTTTCCAACGTAAATAGGCCTAATTTTGACAACCTCTCTGGGTATTCTAGTCCCTCCATTCCCTTTATTACCTTAGTCGCCCTCCTTTGTACCCTCTCTAGCTCCAATATGTCTTTCCTGAGCCCCGGAGCCCAGAACTGTGCACAATATTCTAAGTGCGGCCTTACCAGCGCTTTATACAGAGGAAGAATAATGTTCTCATCATATGCCCCTATTCCTCTTCTGATGCATGCCATGACTCTATTTGCCTTCGCAGCTGCTGCCTGACACTGGGCACTCCAATTTAATTTACTATTAACCAAGACGCCCAGGTCCTTCTCCATGTCAGATTTGCCCAACGGTTTCCCATTTAATATGTATGGGTGACTGCTGTTTTTCTTTCCCATGTGCATGACCTTACATTTATCGGCATTGAACCCCATTTGCCATTTTTTGGCCCAACTCCCCAATTTATCTAAATCCTCCTGTAGCTGTGCCCTATCCTCATCTGTATTAACTACTTTACAAAGTTTAGTATCATCTGCAAATATTGCTATTTTACTATGCAACCCTTCCACTAGATCATTAATAAATATATTAAATAATATAGGGCCCAAGACAGACCCTTGAGGCCCCCCGCTAGTAACCCTGACACCCCCTGAGCTTACTCCATTGATAACCACCCTCTGCTTTCTATCACTCAGCCAGCTATTTACCCACTTGCACACATTATCCCCCAGACCAAGCATTCTCATTTTATATACCAACCTTTTGTGTGGCACGGTATCAAACGCTTTGGAGAAGTCAAGGTCTACAACATCCACTGCCTCTCCCCGGTCCAGCTGTGAGCTCACCTCCTCGTAGAAGGCCATCAGGAGCGATCCCTCAGCAGCATCTAGTGCGCGTGCTTGTGCTTTCCTGCTCTTACAGAGGCAGTGTGCATGTATGCTAAATGCTTTCAGCTTGTTGCTGAGAAGTATTTAGTTTAAGTATTATACCTGCAAGATGGCTCCCAGCCCATAGCTGGGAGTCATCTCGTATAAAAGACTCCCTCTCCCCTAGGGAGTCGCCAAGCAATGAGTTGTAGATGTACTGCTAGTGAGTTGTGAGGTCCCGTGGTCCTGGTGTGGCTAGTCCTGAGTTCGTAGTCCCCTGGTCCCGGTGTTGTCAGTGTCCTGTACCCGAGTCCCCTGGTCCCGAAGCGGCCAGTGCCTGAACCCTCATCCCCTTGTCCTGGAGCAGCCAGTGCCTGAACCCTCGGCAGCTGGACCCGGAGCTGCCAGTGCCTGTATCCTTGTCCCCTGGTCTCAGAACTGCCATTCCAGAACATTGTCCCCTGGTCCTGGTGTGGCCAGTCTGCTCCCAAAGTCCCCTGGTCCCGGTGCAGTCCCTGTTCAGCAGCTACTGCTGGACACCACCCTAGAGTGGTACCTGGCAGCTACCTGCCGCTCATGCATGATCTTACCACTAGAGGCTCCAGTGAACACCAAGTTAGCTGCTTAGTTACGCTCCTCCAGGGTAGGCCCAGTCCGTGGCACAATGGGTCCAAAAATCCACTTGCGCCTCCATTGGGCGTAAGACACACATCTTCTTTGTCATGTTTTAGAGATCTACATCTTCAGTGTCAGGAGGTAGAGAGGTACGTGTTCTATATGATGTGGTAGAGACCTACGTCTTCAGTGTCATGTGGTAGAGAGGTACGTGTTCTATATGATGTGGTAGAGACCTACGTCTTCAGTGTCATGTGGTAGAGAGGTACGTGTTCTATATGATGTGGTAGAGACCTACGTCTTCAGTGTCATGTGGTAGATACCTACGTCTTCAGTGTCATGTGGTAGAGAGGTACGTGTTCTATATGATGTGGTAGAGACCTACGTCTTCAGTGTCATGTGGTAGAGAGGTACGTGTTCTATATGATGTGGTAGAGACCTACGTCTTCAGTGTCATGTGGTAGAGAGGTACGTGTTCTATATGATGTGGTAGAGACCTACGTCTTCAGTGTCATGTGGTAGATACCTACGTCTTCAGTGTCATGTGGTAGAGAGGTACGTGTTCTATATGATGTGGTAGAGACCTACGTCTTCAGTGTCATGTGGTAGAGACCTACGTCTTCTGTGTTAGGCCGTAGAGACGTATGTGATCTATATGATGCTGTAGATGTGTGTGATATTCTGTGTGGTTTTAACATATGGGAACGTACTTTCTATTGAAATTTGGTTGTTCTCCTTTGCGTTGCAGATGTCTCTTCTTCTTTCTCTTGCCATCTTGGCCTTAAGAATTCACTATCTTCAGCCTCTTCCGGTCTCCTGGCCGCAGCACTGTGAGTATCTAGTATTTGGGGGTTCCCGTTATTGGGGTGATTTAGTCCAATTCCTGGGTCATGGCGGTTCATAAATCTTTGGCAGCTGGGGGTATCTCTAACTTGGTTCAGAACAAGAATCAATCATCCTCACCTGGGTAATGTTTCAAGGGACCACCCTCTTTTTCACGCACCAAAGGCTGCCGTTATCTTTATTTTTGCATTCTGGGAATTTATCAGATTGTGTGGGGAAGTGCATTACAGAGAGCTGGCACAGCACGAGAGACGTCTTGAAGATGGAAGTAGGAGGTTAAGATTATAAAGAATCTCCAGTAGTGTTGAGCGAGTATGTTGTGTTAACCCTTTCACCGAGTATGCTCGGGCGAGCTCCGAGTATTTACAGCTGCTCGGTGATATGGTTGAATCGCTCTTGTGTGCATGATTTGAAACTGTTTAACAGCTTTATTACATGTGAGGAATGCAAAAGAAACAATCATTCCTCACATGTATTAAAACTGTCAAACAGTCGCAAATCATGCACACGGGAGCGATTCAACCATATCACCGAGCAGCTGTAAATACTCGGAGCTCGCCCGAGCATACTCAGTGAAAGGGTTAACACAACATACTCAATCATATCTAATGTCCAGTTTAAGGGATTAGTGGAATGCAGAACATAGGTAGGTTGGTAGACAGAGCTGAGGAGGAGATGTAGGGCGGTGTAGCACTGTGGAGAGGACGGGTAGGTGGTAGACAGAGCTGAGGAGGAGATGTAGGGCGGTGCAGCACTGTGGAGAGGATGGATAGGTGGTAGACAGAGATGAGGAGGAGATGTAGGGCGGTGCAGCACTGTGGAGAGGATAGGTAGGTGGTAGACAGAGATGAGGAGGAGATGTAGGGCGGTGCAGCACTGTAGAGAGGATGGGTAGGTGGTAGACAGAGATGAGGAGGAGATGTAGGGCGGTGCAGCACTGTGGAGAGGATAGGTAGGTGGTAGACAGAGATGAGGAGGAGATGTAGAGTGGTGCAGCACTGTGGAGAGGATAGGTAGGTGGTAGACAGAGATGAGGAGGAGATGTAGGGCGGTGCAGCACTGTGGAGAGGATGGGTAGGTGGTAGACAGAGATGAGGAGGAGATGTAGGGCGGTGCAGCACTGTAGAGAGGATGGGTAGGTGGTAGACAGAGCTGAGGAGGAGATGTAGGGCGGTGCAGCACTGTGGAGAGGATAGGTAGGTGGTAGACAGAGATGAGGAGGAGATGTAGGGTGGTGCAGCACTGTGGAGAGGATAGGTAGGTGGTAGACAGAGATGAGGAGGAGATGTAGGGCGGTGCAGCACTGTGGAGAGGATGGGTAGGTTGGTAGACAGAGCTGAGGAGGAGATGTAGGGCGGTGCAGCACTGTGGAGAGGATAGGTAGGTGGTAGACAGAGATGAGGAGAAGATGAAGGGTGGTGCAGCACTGTGGAGAGGATGGGTAGGTGGTAGACAGAGATGAGGAGGAGATGTAGGGCGGTGCAGCACTGTGGAGAGGATGGGTAGGTGGTAGACAGAGATGAGGAGAAGATGTAGGGCGGTGCTGCACTATGGAGAGGATGGGTAGGTGGTAGAGAGATGAGGAGGAAATGTAGGGCGGTGCAGCACTGTGGAGAGGATGGGTAGGTGGTAGACAGAGATGAGGAGAAGATGTAGGGCGGTGCAGCACTGTGGAGAGGACGGGTAGGTGGTAGACAGAGATGAGGAGGAGATGTAGGGTGGTGCCGCATGGTGGAGAGGATGAGTAGGGTTATAGACAGAAATGAGGAGGAGATGTAGGGGGGTGTAGCACAATGGAGAGGAAGGGTAGGGTGATAGAAAGAAAGAGATGAGGAGGAGATGTAGGGTGGTGCAGAACTGTGGAGAGGATGGGTAGGTGGTAGAAAGAGATGAGGAGGAGATGTAGGGCGGTGCAGCACTGTAGAGAGGATGGGTAGGTGGTAGACAGAGATGAGGAGGAGATGTAGGGTGGTGCAGCACTGTGGAGAGGATGGGTAGGTGGTAGACAGAGATGAGGAGGAGATGTAGGGCGGTGCAGCACTGTAGAGAGGATGGGTAGGTGGAAGACAGAGATGAGGAGGAGATGTAGGGTGGTGCAGCACTGTGGAGAGGATGGGTAGGTGGTAGACAGAGATGAGGAGGAGATGTAGGGTGGTGCAGCACTGTGGAGAGGATGGGTAGGTGGTAGACAGAGATGAGGAGGAGATGTAGGGTGGTGCAGCACTGTGGAGAGGATGGGTAGGTGATAGAGAGAGATGAGGAGGAGATGTAGGGTGGTGCAGCACTGTGGAGAGGATGGGTAGGTGGTAGACAGAGATGAGGAGAAGATGTAGGGCGGTGCAGCACTGTGGAGAGGATGGGTAGGTGGTAGACAGAGATGAGGAGGAGATGTAGGGTGGTGCCGCATGGTGGAGAGGATGAGTAGGGTTATAGACAGAGATGAGGAGGAGATGTAGGGCGGTGCAGCACTGTGGAGAGGATGGGTAGGTGGTAGACAGAGATGAGGAGAAGATGTAGGGTGGTGCAGCACTGTGGAGAGGATGGGTAGGTGGTAGACAGAGATGAGGAGAAGATGTAGGGTGGTGCAGCACTGTGGAGAGGATGGGTAGGTGGCAGCACTGTGGAGAGGATGGGTAGGTGGCAGACAGAGATGAGGAGGAGATGTAGGGTGGTGCAGCACTCTGGAGAGGATGGGTAGGGTGGTAGACAGAGATGAGGAGGAGATGTAGGGCCGTGCACCCACGTGGACACACAGTAGAGAACGCAGAGTGGACACACAGCACAAAACGCACTGTAGACTTGCAGCAGAGAACCCACAGTGGAAAAACATACAATAAAGACCCCACTGTGGACATACATACAGACTAGATCCCAGAGTGGACACGCAGCTGGTCGCAGCCACATCGCAGCGCCTGTGTTTATTCTTTTTAGGGTTTATCAAGCGCCTCTTCAGGAAGGTTCCTCTGCAGAGCTGCCTGAAAGAGACACTGTGTGCACAGACCCTAATAACTTCACATAAGGGGCTTAGACATTTCTGATGGTGGTCCTGATGCCGTCAGTCACATGACTATTACTGCGGTATTTCTGAGCATGACCTGGCGGTACATATGATACCACATCACATACATGAGTCCTGCAGCGGTCTAACATCGCTGTATACATGGCTTCCACTATGATGTATAATAGACGGTCCCACCATACTGGGGTCTCCTCACGTGCTCCGTACATCCCTTTCTTCTAGATTATACTGTAAAAGAAAGAGTGACGCATGTCCTCGAGTGTCCGCTAGAAGCCAAGAAAATTATCTGGAATTTTCCACCTCATAACTGTGTAAATGGCTCAACGCACCAGAAGACCCTGCACCTGCGCCCCCTGAGACACCGCTGCACCGGCCTCTATACCTGCACCAACAGCCATCAAAACTACTCCCAGTACATACTGATAGACAGAGGTAAGGACCACATCGCCCATCATCTTCAACTGGGTGGAGCTTAGCTGTCACATGACTGTGTGGGGGAGGGAAAACAGAGGTAGGTGCAGTCAGAACTATTACATGGAGATAAATACCACTACAACACTGCCTCCTGGGGGCACAAACGTGATACGGTGTGGGGCCAGGGCCCCTAAACACTATGAGGGAGAGAAGGAATCAGGGATGATGGGAAATCCCCACTAAATGTATCCCCCATGGATAATACACTTTTACCGGGTCATCCACACACTGGAACGGGCATTGTAAGGCCACACATGATCTCCTCCACAAGGTTTATTAGGGATCTCATCTTCATTCCTGTCCTGTTCCTCACATGATCTCCTCCATAAGGTTAGGGTAGGGGTCTCGTAAGTCATTCCTGTCCTGCTCATCACATGATCTCCTCCATAAGGTTAGGGTAGGGGTCTCGTAAGTCATTCCTGTCCTGCTCCTCTATACAGATCATGTAGTGTTCCTCACATGATCTCCTCCACAAGGTTTATTAGGGATCTCATCTTCATTCTTGTCCTGCTCATCACGTGATCTCCTCCATAAGGTTAGGGTAGGGTTCTCGTAAGTCATTCCTGTCCTGCTCATCACATGATCTCCTCCATAAGTTTAGGGAAGGGTTCTCGTAAGTCATTCCTGTCCTGCTCATCACATGATCTCCGCCATAAGGTTAGGGTAGGGGTCTCGTAAGTCATTCCTGTCCTGCTCATCACATGATCTCCTCCATAAGGTTAGGGTAGGGGTCTCGTAAGTCATTCCTGTCCTGCTCATCACATGATCTCCTCCATAAGGTTAGGGTAGGCTTCTCGTAAGTCATTCCTGTCCTGCTCCTATATACAGATCATGTAGTGTTCCTCACTTGATCTCCTCCACAATGTTATTGTAGGGATCTCATTAGTCCTTCCTTTCCCACTCCACTATAGGGATCTTATAGAGCTCCCCACAAGGTTATGGTAGGGATATCGTCAGTCATTCCTGTCCCGTTTCTCTATAGGGATCATGTAGAGCACCCCCACATGATTTGTTCCACATCATTCAGTTGGCCCACATGATTTGTTCCACATCATTCAGTTGGATTTTGTCAGTCCCTTTTGTCCCACTCCTCTATAGGGATTATGTAGAGCTCCCCGAATGATCTCCTTCACAAGGTTTAGTTGAATCTCATCAGTGCTTCCTGTCCCACTTGTTATGTTATGGTAGGGATCTCATAAGTCATTCCAAACTTCCATTCCCTCAGGACACAATCCCTTGTCCTTCTCTTGCTCTGTGGATTCACATACCAGTCCTATTCTCCAATGTTCACTGGCTGAAAAACTCGTCCACAAAAGTCTGGTGAGAGCAAAGTCCAACAAGTAAGTGGAATTACATGGACCCAATGTGTCTGGATCTCATAAACGATTTTCTGTCAGGTTAAATATTCACCGATTTGTCCTTCAGCTCCAAAATGGACCAAGGCTGGAAGGAAATGAAGATCTCACAGAATGGGAATCAGCTTCTTGTGTTTGACGTTCCTCTTCCTGGTTTCTGTCCTTTTGAGGAGCAGGTTCATCCCATTAATGTGTCTGTCGAGCTCATGTCTGATGGTGAATATAGGACAGGATACATATCCATCTATATCCGAGATATTGGTGAGTAATAGAGATGAGTGGATCTTTTGAAATTCGAATTCTCCAGATTCACAGATTTTTTCCAAAAAGTTCTATTTGCTGCATAACTAAAAAACCTTTAAGTGCTTGGAATAGGTGTAGAGCACTGAATTCCCCTTGCAGTCCCCTTTTAAGCTCTGTAATGCAAACACAGCCTTTTAATGTCCAACTGACATCTGGCTAGGGGAAAACGGATGGTAAGTGGTGGTAACCAGCTGAGTATTTAACCACACAGTGCAGTTTCGGTTTGTTATGCTAATTATACTGTATAAACAGTCTAAAATTATCCCTTTTGGGGGCAGATGCATGAATTTCTGAGGTTTATAGTCAAGTGGCACAAATGGAAGAAATTGTGGCATTTTTAAACGGTTGTGTGCAAAATGATCCCTGTTTGGGGAGAATCAAGAGCTTAGCACTTTGATAATTGAAGTGATAATTTTTGGATGCCTTGTGATAAAGCTATATCTTTAGTTAAAGATACAAAACAGATGTGCTCTTTTGAAAGTAAATATGTGATTGTTTCTCAACTAGGAGTAAAAAATTATCCCTTTTTGTGATCCGCAACTGGTTTTCTAGTCACAAAATGGCTAGACAATTAAACATCTTTTTTTTCATACCATCCAAAAATCATCCCTTTTCATGTGAAGACAAAACAGGAGTACTGTTTTGAAAGTGAAGAAGCTACGGCTTATTGCCATCCAAGCCTTTTAAAAAAAAAAAAAAAAATTAGCCCTATTTTGGGAATGGTTTCTTGTTTGTGTATCTTCAAAAGAGTATGTTTCCCATAAAACGTTTCTTGCGTTATACTGTAATACTGCTGTTGTCGAGGCGGCTGTTGCTGCCGCTAAACTGACAAGCATCTCCTTGCCTGCCCTGACCTACCTGCTCCTGCCCCAGGCACTGCACAATCACAAACCTTCTGGCTTCCCACTGTGTTCTGTAAGAAAAAGGCATTCTCCACAGTCTCAGGTTGGATAAACGTTGATCCCTTCACTGTTAAAGTCAGATTTCTTTTTTTTCTGGCCTTCTAGTGGTGCCCAGGTCCCCGGAGAACTTGGCTGTCACCAATGAGAAGATCATTTGGTCAAACCCATCTTGGACCCGTCATCTGTCCTTCTTCCCTCTGCTGTTCGAGTTGTGGGTCAACTATCGAAACAACACCAGTGTGAGTAAAAGATTCATGTGTGAAGATGACCTTAAAGTGAGTAGAAGTCACCAAGACAAGGTTCTTCTATTGTCTATGGAATAAAGTGTGGAAATACACGAGGCTCCTCCAAAGGAGCTTATGTTTTCAGCTTGTAATAAGATGATGTCTTGGGAATTGTCCACGTTGGATTCAAAAACCTAAGCGTTCACCAGGTCCCACATTTCACCAAATCCTAAATTGTGACCAGATTTAACATCTCCATCAGGATTCACTTTGTCACCAAGTTTTAGACTGTAATCAGGTTTCACATTCCCTCCAGATTCTACATCTTCACTAAGTGCTGCATTTACAAGCTCTATAGATTTCACCTCTTCACCAGGATTTGCTTCAGGTTCCTCCTAATCACCAGATTCCATAGCTTCACTATCTTTATATCCCTCCACATAGTTAAGGGGTTTCTCCACTATCTGGACAACCCCTTTCTATAATACCATATACTGACCTCCTATACCAGCGCCAGGTCTTCCGAGGATTGCGTGACATGTTATACCATGTGAGCGCTGCAGCCAATCAGCTGACACTAATAAGCTGCTGCACTCACACTTTTCCGTGGTATCTGAGGTTCTTCTGAAGAAAGTGTGAGCTCAGCAGCTGAATAGCAGCCGTGGATGTGCTGGAGGACACGTGTGGTACAGGTACAGGAGGGGACTATATGGTGTTTTTATTTTAGAAGGGTGAATATAGTATTTAAAGGGAATCTGTCAGCGGGCTTTTGCTACGGAATCTGACAGCAGCATAGTGTAGTGGCGAAGAGCCTGATTCCAGGGATGTGTCACTTATTGGAATTGAAGCGCCCAGGGGATGGGGGACAAACTGCTCGGCGCCCGGACCTTGTTGTTGGTTTTGGGGGATGTCGTGGTGGCCGGCTCCCGGGCCTGTACCCTGGGGTCACTCTTAAAAGGAAAGGAAGGGGGGGGGAATTTGTATGGGAGAAGGGGAATGTTCGTGACACCACCCGTGGTTTCTGGTGAGGATCACCAGCGCTGCAACAGTCCTCTGAGAGCGGTGTTCAGGCAGCTTAGGTGGTGCGGCTCCCCACAGGTGGAGCAGGGCTTCAGGGCAGCGTAGGAGAAGGGATGCAGAATAGAGCGCTGGCGGGTGCAGAGCCGCGGAGGAAAGAACAGACAGAGGCAATAGTTGAAGTCATCCAAGTCTTTACTCACGGTAGTGTTTTCTCAGCTCAGAGCTTCTCTCTGCTGTCACACGACGAGCTGCGGCCGCCAGCGTGGGGTTCAGCACACTCCAGGTAGTTCAGGAGCGCTTGACAGGACCCCCCTGCTCTAGTGTGTTCCTCTCTTGTTTGAACTTCTCCCGCCTTGTATCCCCCACTGAGTCCCGTACGGGTACTGCGATGTCCTTTGTGGGTAACGTGTAGTTCCCGGACCGACTGGATGCCCTTTTTGGTGACTGGTGGTGAGAATGTGGCGCAAGGCCGGGTCCCTCATGATAAACTCAGATTAGGGCATACAGGTGGCGACTCCGCTCCGTCCGTATCCCCCTGGGATCCACATAAGCCTCCGGACTTTTCCGACAGAGACGTGAAGTGCAAAGTCAGATAATCGGGGACCGGTACACCCTCTTGCGGCAGGGTCTCTCTGGCAGGGCCAGAATAAGGTATGCAGGTGGCGACTCCACTCCGTCCGCACCCCCTGAGATCCTTTTGCCTGTGGAGCCTAGCTCCTCTGCTCCCTTCATGGGCTTTCTTGGTTGGACTCTGACCGGGGACAGAGCCGGTTTTAACTCTGCCCCAGTCCCCCTTCTCGAGGCCTGAGACCGGGAATCGTGGACCCTCCAGCCGGCAGCAGCTTTGTACTGACTTGCCGTCCCAAAGACCCACAACCAAAGACCCGGTTCTTAAAATGGCCTCCAGTTAAATATGATTCTATTAAGTGCTAAAGTAAAGTGCTTCCTCCACCCTCACTCACTACTTGGTTCCCCCCAACTCCTCCATTCAGGCCCGGGGCAGCACTATGGTGCTTTAGGCCCCCTTCAGAACTGGAGTGGTGTAGTGTTGAATGTGTGGTTGGGGTCCTGTGTGGTGCTCCATCCTTACTTTGGAGAGGAGATACCACACCTCGTTCTGAGGTGCAGTACCCCTGTGGCGACTGAACCCTCAGGGGTGCCACATTCCCCCCTGGTGAAACACAGCACATCCGCAGGCTGCAATAGAGCAAAGACATGGTATTTTTCAGACATTCAAAATTTTTTAAACAAAACAATAACAATCTTCCCTTTATGGGAGGCACTTTTCTTAAACGTTGCAGGTTACATGATAAATACTAAAACATTGTATATATATATAGAAACGTTAGATAAGATTATACAAGTGCAAGTTCAGCAGCATGAGGGACCTGTCCAAAGCAAACCCTCCACATAGGCCCTGGGGTGGCTGCAGGGCATGGTGATCCTGAGTAGGACCTCCGTTTGTGCCACACCAGACTGGTTTTTGTTCTGAGGTCTGATGTGCGTATAAAACCAATAGGGGGCACCTTAATAGGTGCAAACTATTTACAACAAAGTTTGTTGACTGCTCACTGTCCGCAGACACAATGTCTTAATAAAACATGAACAGTAACTGAAAAACAAGGAAGTTCAGCCTCCGGGGCCGCATTAGTGGTGGTATCCCCACCGGGGGTACGGCTCGTGTTTGCCCACAGATCCGGACCGGTCACCAGTGGCAATGTGCAGGGGGGCATCTTCCTTGAACACCCGGTGCACCTCTAAGGCGTACCACCCACGTACTCCGTGGTGGCGGGTGTAGGAGACCAAATCTGCCAGGTACAGATTGCGGTCGGGGTGCCCTTGCTCCAAGTGGGGCTCAACGTCCCACCGATTTACAAAGACGTCGTGCTTGAACTGGGGGCTGCGGATGAAGCCCCATCCCGCTTCCTGGTGGAACCGGACGATTAGTCCTTCCTCCCGGGGGCTAGGACGGGAGGCCTCCGCCTGTCCGGCTTGGGCCTTGGCGGCTTTTGACTGCACCTCCAACTGTTCACAGCGGACCCTCCGGGTACGTCATTCCCTCTCTAGCTGGAGGAGCTCGCGTTGACAATACTCTTCCCGCTGTCAAGCCTCAGTTTGGGTCTCCTGGGGAAACCCCATTAGATCCCCCCCCTGGTTGTCCCATCTAAACTCCTCCGCTTTTGGGCAAGCAACCGGGGGTGCTGGTAACGGCGTTAACAGGGGCCGCTGCTGGTCCTTGACCCTTGCGGACCAGTCGGGGTTCGGGTGTGTGTACACCCAGGCGAGGGCAGGTGCTGGCGGTTCCGGGAGCGGGAGGGGCAGCAGGCCTCCGGAGGCTGCGGCGGCTTGAGACTCAGGGTCCGGGGCCAGTAGCTGCTCCCAAACGGTGGCTCCCAGGGATGGAGGCGACGGTAGGAGGTCCAAGAAGAGGTCAGCAAACTCAGCTCCCGGGGCAGGGGTTTCACTCTTACCCGCTCCTGGGCTGCATGCGGCCTCCTGGTCTTCCTCCTTCTCCGCCTGGGCTGGGGCATCGCTGGTGTGGCGCGACGTGTCTTGGCGTCGGGCCGCAAACTTCCCCGGCAGGTCCTCTCTCCACTCCGCGACCGCTTTCCGCTGGGCCTCCTCGCCGCGGAGGAACTCGGCCTCCTCCGCTGTTAAGTGAATACTGTATCCCTCCAGGGTGAGAGAGGTGGCTGCTCGTGGGCCAATGACGGAGGGCACATCCTGTTCTCCTTCCATCGCGGCTGCCAGGGGTGGTCTGTCTAGACTTGCCCAGGCCACACCTTGTCTCAATCTCTTTCTCCTCCTCTTTCTGGGGCGGTTCAATGGCTGCTCGCAGACAGGCACTCCTTGGGACGTCCCATCCGACTTGACGGACACAACTATGCGGAATGTCTCTAAGGCAATGGGCGGTCTGAGCTTTTGGCGCCATTCAGGAACCTGGCCCACAATGGGAGGGCTTAAGTTGTTGTTGTCTTCCCTGCACATAATGGCGCCCGTTCTTCTTGGGCGGGCGCCACATTGAATGTGGAAATACAGTCTTTAGGAAAGGCGCACAGTACCCGATGGCAATGGGTATAGATTTCTGCCATTGTCACAGGCACAAAATCCTGTTTGTGACGCCAGGAAGAGATGACGCGCCCAGGGGATGGGGGACAAACTACTCGGTGCCCGGGCCTTGTTGTTGGTTTTGGGGGATGTCGTGGTGGCCGGCTCCCAGGCCCGTACGCTGGGGTCACTCTTAAAAGGAAAGGAAGAGGGGGGGGGATTTGTATGGGAGAAGGGGAATGTTCGTGACGCCACCCGTGGTTTCTGGTGAGGATCACCAGCGCTGCAACAGTCCTCTGAGAGTGGTGTTCAGGCAGCTTAGGTGGTGCGGCTCCCCACAGGTGGAGCAGGGCTTCAGGGCAGCATAGGAGAAGGGATGCAGAATAGAGCGCTTGCGGGTGCAGAGCCGCGGAGGAAAGAACAGACAGAGGCAGTAGTTGAAGTCATCCAAGTCTTTACTCACGGTAGTGTTTTCTCAGCTCAGAGCTTCTCTCTGCTGTCACATGGCGAGCTGCGGCCGCCAGCGTGGGGTTCAGCACACTCCAGGTAGTTCAGGAGCGCTTGACAGGACCCCCCCGCTCTAGTGTGTTCTCTCTTGTTTGAACTTCTCCCGCCTTGTGTCCCCCACTGAGTCCCGTACGGGTACTGCGATGTCCCTTGTGGATAACGTGTAGTTCCCGGACCGACTGGGTGCCCTTTTTGGTGACTAGTGGTGAGAACGTGGCGTAAGGCCGGGTCCCTCTGGATAAACTCAGATTAGGGCATACAGGTGGTGACTCCGCTCCGTCCGTATCCCCCTGGGATCCACATAAGCCTCCGGACTTTTCCGACAGAGACGTGAAGTGCAAAGTCAGATAATCGGGGACCGGTACCCCCTCTTGCGGCAGGGTCTCTCTGGCAGGGCCAGAATAAGGTATGCAGGTGGCGACTCCGCTCCGTCCGCACTCCCTGAGATCCTTTTGCCTGTGGAGCCTAGCTCCTCTGCTCCCCTCCTGGGCCTTCTTGGTTGGACTCTGACCGGGTACAGAGCCGGTTTTAACTCTGCCCCAATCCCCCGTCTCGAGGCCTGAGACCGGGAACCGTGGACCCTCCAGCCGGCAGAAGCTTTGTACTGACTTGCCGTCCCAAAGACCCACGACCAAAGACCCTGTTCTTAAAATGGCCTCCAGTTAAATATGATTCTATTAAGTGCTAAAGTAAAGTGCTTCCTCCACCCTCACTCACTACGTGGTTCCCTCTAACTTTGGTTCCCCCCAACTCCTCCATTCAGGCCCGGGGCAGCACTATGGTGCTTTAGGGGCCCTTCAGAACTGGAGTGGTGTAGCGTTGAGTGTGTGGTTGGGGTCCTGTGAGGTACTCCATCCTTACCTTGGAGAGGAGATACCACACCTCGTTCTGAGGTGCAGTACCCCTGTGGCGACTGAACCCTCAGGGGCGCCACAGAATGCTTGGTGCAGCTTTTATAGATCCCTGTTTACTATGCTGCAGATGTAGCAGTGCTCAGAATGCTGATCTGTGAACCACCCCGCCCACACCCCTGATTGGCAGCTTCTTGTGTACATTGTCAACAAGCTGCCAATCAGTAGTGGGGGGGGGTTACCCTGATTAGCCTGACTGGCCTGCACTGAGACCTAGTCCTGCAGTGATAATCTCCAGCTGATAAAACACTTGATTTTTTTTTAAACTACAGCACATAACCTGATCAGTAACAAATCCCAGAAATCAGGCCCTCTGCCCCTCTATCATGATGCTCTCAGATTAAATTGCACAAACTTGCTGATATATTGCCTTTAAGAAGGAGTTGTCCAGGTAGTGGACAATCGCTTTAATCCTCAACTCCAGAATTGGGTAGAGAAGTGGAGGCGTGAGCTTCCTCATACATAATATGCAAATATATTTGTATTTTTCAGGTGACAGAGACCACAGAGGAGCAGAGCTACAATGTGAAGGATGTGCGGAGTTTCACTGTACGCTGCAGAGATCTGTACAACCCCTTAGTGTGGAGCTCCTGGGCTCCAACACTGAGGATCCTGTGAGAACATCATACACAAGGTATTCTACAAGATATTCTCCCGAAGACAGAAGAATCCAGAGCAGCGTTCCTCACCTCCAGTCCTCACCGGCCACCAACACATCATGTCTTCAGGATGTGCTTCTTATTGTGCAGGCCATAATTCCATCATCTGTCCAATACTAAGGACATCCTGAAAACAAGATGTGTTGGTGGCCGGTGAGGACTGGAGATTAGGAACCCTGGTCTAGACCTCTCCGTATTCTCCTTACCTTAACATTACCAAAATGTTACCATCATAACACCGTGGTGTGACCATCGGGGCTCCTGCTAGTAGTGGGTATGTTAGACCAGTGGGGCCCCTGCTAGCAGTGGGTATGTTAGACCAGTGGGACCCCTGCTAGCAGTGGGTATATAAGACCAGCGGGGCCCCTGCTAGCAGTGGGTATGTTAGACCAGTGGGGCCCCTGCTAGCAGTGGGTATGTTAGACCAGTGGGACCCCTGGTAGCAGTGGGTATGTTAGACCAATGAGGCCCCTGCTAGTAGTGGGTATGTTAGACCAGTGGGGCCCCTGTTAGCAGTGGGTATGTTAGACCAATGAGGCCCCTGCTAGCAGTGGGTATGTTAGACCAGTGGGGCCCCTGCTAGCAGTGGGTATATAAGACCAGCGGGGCCCCTGCTAGCAGTGGGTATATAAGACCAGCGGGGCCCCTGGTAGCAGTGGGTATGTTAGACCAATGAGGCCCCTGCTAGTAGTGGGTATGTTAGACCAGTGGGGCCCCTGCTAGCAGTGGGTATGTTAAACCAGTGGGGCCCCTGCTAGCAGTGGGTATGTTAGACCAGTGGGGCCCCTGCTAGCAGTGGGTATGTTAGACCAGTGGGGCCCCTGCTAGCAGTGGGTATGTTAGACCAGTGGGGCCCCTGCTAGCAGTGGGTATGTTAGACCAGTGGGGCCCCTGCTAGCAGTGGGTATGTTAGACCAGTGGGGCCCCTGCTAGCAGTGGGTATGTTAGACCAGTGGGGCCCCTGCTAGCAGTGGGTATGTTAGACCAGTGGGGCCCCTGCTAGCAGTGGGTATGTTAGACCAGTGGGGCCCCTGCTAGCAGTGGGTATGTTAGACCAGTGGGGCCCTTGCTAGCAGTGGGTATGTTAGTGTAGACCGTGTACCGAGGAGGTCTCTCAGAATACAGCGGGCCGAGGACAAAGGATACTAGCAGACAATTTGTTTGGGTAACACCTTTTTACTAAGAACAGGAACTGGGTTGCCCCGGCAATGCGAGACAGGAACACAAATAA
Organism: Phyllobates terribilis; assembly: GCF_046119375.1. Classification (NCBI taxonomy): domain Eukaryota; kingdom Metazoa; phylum Chordata; class Amphibia; order Anura; family Dendrobatidae; genus Phyllobates; species Phyllobates terribilis. The sequence goes on from NW_027371653.1 coordinate 16,882, forward strand.
ACTTCACACACAACTAGCTCAAGACAGCCAGGACCCCTGCGCTGCACAACCGACAGGACCAGGATGTACTAACAGAAGAACTATAATTTGCCTACCCAGTGGTTCCGCCTAGTGCTTTAACCGCGTGTTACCCAGAGTATGATGTAATCAGATGGGTGCACAAGGCGGTCCGTGCAGTGGTGCAGCGCAACAGTTAACAAACTTAACAAGTTTCTACTTTACAATACTGTTATCCTAACTATCCACAATCTCACCACTGAGGGAAGTCTCTAGTTAACGTTCACCCAACCCTGCCTACAACCAATATCTTTAATTGAGAACCTGTGTTTGGCACCAAACTCTTCCTGCTATTTGCATGCATGCATCCACCGGTATCCCTGTGGTGGTGCCTGAGCTCAAGACTTACCGGCCATTAACTGTTCTCTGAAGAAGCTGTCTGATCAGGCACTTAGCTGGGAGACTAAGGAGAGGGTCCTGACCTCGTCACAGGAGCGCAAGTTTCAGTCTGTCAGACTAGCAAAGAGCCCTTCTCGTCACTCAGATACCTTGGGGGAAATCCAACTCTGCATCCAACCATAGTCGTCCCCCAAGGTGATTCTTCCTCTTTGGCAAGAGTCACAGGCAAGGCTTCACCTTCACTCAAAGTCCTGTTACACTCCCAGCACGCCGCACACACCGGCTCACCACAATCTCCTTCCTCTCCTCACTACTGCTTGTTTTTTAGAGGCAACAGAGACCTCTTGTGGCCGGAGGCTCATACCACAGCAATGTCCACACATCTCCCTCTCACATTAGAACAGTGGGCCCCCTGCCTGTGCGGTGCAGGGGGATACCCGGAGCCGGATCGCTAGGGGTTGTAGTTCTCCGTGGCTGTGACCCGGTCCGTGCCCAGGGCGGTCAAACCAGTGGCAGTCTATTGGTATTGTAATTGTCCGACTACGCCACCCGTGGATTGCGGTCAGTGGGGACCGCCGCTGCGCTGCAGACCGCTGAGGCTGATGTTGTTTGCGCAGCCGAGTATGGGATAACTCCCCACGGGAGAAGTATTACCTCAGGGCAGCTAATGTGGATGATGGGAGTGATGGTGTGAGCGTCCCAGTAGTAATGGTGCTGGTGCGGCAAGGAATCACAGAGACGTGTGGTGCAGTTCAGGGTCTTTACTGATGGTATAAAACAGACCCTCCCGGGAGTACTGGTTAGCAGTAGGGGCCTGGTCAGTCTGTGAGCAAGTAGGATCTCCCCTGGCCAGGTGGAGTTGTAGGCCTCCCCGACTATCTGCACTCTTTCCTGGCTACCTTGCTCTATGCGGGTAGAAGTAGCCCACGTCCCTGAGTATACCGTGTGGTGCTCACCCGTATGGCCGGTGACTTGGGGCCTTCCGTTAGCATTCGCTTCACGATGGCGGTGCTGGTCCCTTGCTTGTGACCGTGCCTTCGGGTTTCTAAGGCCAGAGGACATGGAATCCCCTGCCGGTTGGATTCTGCTGCTGGACCTGGATGTCCCCACAGCCTCGGACTCCGTGTCCGGGTTAGTGTCTTCAGCCAAGGCGAGCCTTCTAGCTTCCAGCCTCTGGCACTCGCTCCTGCTCCTACAGAGCTCCTGTTGTCACTTTCCCTGTGCCTGGAACTCAACTCTTTTTCTCTCCAGGCTCTGACTAACTAATCCCGCCCCAGACCCAGTTTATAAGGGCAGATTCCTCCCCTCCCAGGTCTGGGTGGGCCGTGTTGCATGCTTAGGGCTCCTGACCAGAGAAACCTCCCACTTGCTCTCAGACATAATATCTCTATTACTGTGGTAACCAGACCCCTGGGGTGCCACATTCCCCCCTAGTAAATTTTAGTACTACGGGACTAAACACATTTTTTTTAAAGAAACATAAATGCAGGGTATAACAATAATACAATAACATATTTACAAGAAGCTTTAGTTCTTTAAAGGTCACGGCGTGTCCGTAACCGGGTGTCCATATCACCCAAGGTGAAGTTTTAAGCGAAGTAGGGGACCTGTCCAAAGCAAACCCCTTGCGTTGTCCTTGGGCGTGGCTGCAAGGCTGGAGCTAGCTACTTTGGGCCGCAAGTAGGCCACGCCAGACAGGTTTTCTCTTCCGCGGCCGTCTTCACAAGAGGCACCAAGGTGCAACTATCTACAAAACTGTTCCGGTTGTCCAGTGTCCATAACCTGTTAGTCCAAAGAAATCTGCAGGGTAACTGAGAAACATAATTAATAACAGGCAACAAACATAAACCATGAACAGTTAAACAGATAAATTCACAGTGCATTAGTTTAGATTCTCCAGCGAGCGGGCATCTGACCTCTAGTGACTCTAGTGGATCTACGGAGCTCACTAACTGGTCCTGCACTACAGGGTGTAGGGGATGTTATGGGTAAGCTGGGCAGCTGTCTGCGCACTCTTTGGCTCACTAGAGGCACGGCAGGCTCACTACTAGCAGAGGGTTGATTCTCCTGTGCTGCTGGTGTGGATTCTTCTGCCTCCTGGGCCGGCTGCTCTTCCAGCTCTACCTGGTCTTCTGTAGGCACTTGAGGGGCTGGCTGGAGAAAGGTGAGGATGGGCACCACGATAGCATTGTTTACTTGTGTCCAGGACCGGGGAAAGTCTCCGAGTACGGTGCTGATCATTTCCTCCTTTTCCTCTACGGGTTGAGGGTCTTCCTGATCTTCATCTGTGCTTTGCAACTTCTCGGGGCACTTTTTCAGGTGGTCTCTGGAGACAGTGGCTGTGGTCTCTCCTCCATCCTTGCTGATGACGTACACCTTTGGATTATTGTGGCTTGAGGGTAGTACGGTGTATGGGTCCTTTTCCCACTGGTCGTCCAACTTATGGAGCCACCTTTTTCTTTTCAAGACCTGCTCTCCAGGTACCAGGGGAACAGCGGGAGCATGTTGGTTATAAGTCCTCTCCTGCCTTTCTCTTGATTGACAGAGACTTCGCTCGACGCTCTCCTGTACTTTCCGGTACTGCTGCTGCCGTTCTGTATCCCAGTCTGTCTCTGGCGAGGTGTCCTCGGGTATCAGGACTCCCATATCCAGGTCAACTGGCAGCTTACCAGGTCTTGCTCGCATTAGGTAAGCCGGGGTACAGTTGGTGGAACCTACCGGGATGTGGTTATACAGGTCCACCAGATCGGGCAGTTTCTCAGGCCACAGACTGCGTTCTTCCAGGGGAAATGTTTTTAGCAGCTCTATCACCACCTGGTTCATCTTCTCGCAGAGTCCATTGGTTTGGGGGTGATAGAGCGTTGTTCTTATCTTCTTGCAGCCATACAGGTTGCAGAACTCCTGGAAGACCTCCGCTTCGAAGGCTGGTCCTTGGTCCGTCAGCACTTGGTCCGGGTACCCGTGTGGGCGGCAGAAGTGCAGCTGGAAGGGTCTGGCCGCTGTCTGAGCAGTCAGGTCTTTGACAGGGACCACCACCAGGAACCGGGAGTAGTGATCCACGATGGTTAGGGCGTAGACATACCCGCTTCTGCTTGGAGCCAGTTTAACATGGTCCAGAGCGACCAGTTCCAGCGGCTGCCTGGTGATGATGGGCTGCAGGGGAGTCCTCTGGCTGGCACGGTCCCTTCTTCTTAGATTGCATGGGCCACAGTCTCTACACCACCTCTCAATGGCTCCTCTCATGCCTATCCAGTAGGACCGTTCACGCAGCAGGAACTCCAGCTTCTTCCATCCGAAGTGCCCTGCTCCATTGTGGTAGGCCTCCAGCACCATAGCTGCGTCCCGTCTCGGTACCACAACCTGCCAGATCAGTTCATGTGTCCGGGAATTGACCATTCTGCGGCACAACTTCTCCTTGTAGAGAAACAGTCTGCTCTTCTCCGTCCACAGTTGCTTGGTCTCTTCCGGAGCATCTGGGTCCAGGCGGGCGTCAGCCTGGGTCAGCATCTCCTTCACCAGACGGACTGCGGGGTCACTGTCTTGCGTCTCCGCCCAGTTGTAGTGGGGTAAGGGGTTGAACGTAGCGGATCGCTGGCCCCTCACACGGTGGGAATACTGGGTAATCCCATGACGGTGAAACGCAGGGAGTTCGATCTCTTCCAATTCTTCTGGATCCTCCCCTTCGTCCGGTAGGTTTGGCATCCTGGACAGGGCGTCCGCTTTGGTATTGGAGCGTCCTGCCCGGTATTTGATTGTGAACTTAAAATTGGACAAGCGGGCCATCCATCTCTGCTCCAGGGCACCCAGTCTTGCAGTGTCCAGATGTGTCAACGGGTTGTTGTCCGTGTACACGGTGAACCCCTACTAGACACCGGGTCACAGGTCACCACCATCCCGTACGTGCTCTTCAAGCAGTACTGGAATGACTCGGACATAACCCGCTACCCAGATGACGACCTGAGCATTATCGCCAGCAATGGTCAGCCCGTGCCAGAGATAGGATTTAAGGAAATGACCATCAAGGTCGGTAAAGTTGAACTGCCGGCACAAGGACTTATCATTGTGGACATTGACCGTCGCGAGAGTCACCCAAAAATTACCCTAGGTACTAACGTAATTGAAAACTGTCTTGCAGAGGTGATTCTTATTTTGCAACAGGTTGCCAAGAACGCCAGTTCCAGCCAGCAGCGTGTGCTCCAAAAAGAGATCCGGGCACTGATGAAGCGGCAACAAGTGGAACTATCTGGTGGTGAGATAGGTAGAGTGAGAATGTGTGACCCGTTCCCTATTGCCATGCCCCCAAAAAGTGAGATGATGATTTGGTGCCGGGCAGCTATTGGTCTAAGAGGTAGAGACTACCAAGCAATGGTAGAACCCGTCTACTCAGACAGTAGGCCCACCATTTTGACAGCACGGGGGGTGGTCGATGTACGCCATGGGAGGGTGCCCGTCCGCATCATCAATATCGGGGAGAGAGAAGTATACCTGCCCCGGTATGAAGAGGCAAGGTAATGCTTCAAACGTTCGGTTACTGCCCACACCACTGCCAGGAACTCTAGCTTGAACAAGCTGTAATTCTCAGGGTTTCTTTCCGTGGGTCGCAGCTTTCGGCTGGCGTAAGCAATTACCCGTTCTCTCCCCTGCTGGATCTGGGACAGTACGGCTCCTAGCCCGATGTTGCTTGCGTCCGTGTAGAGGATAAAGGGCTGGCTGTAATCAGGGTACGCCAGGATTTCATCCCCCGTGAGGGCCATCTTCAGCTGGCGGAAGGACTCCTCTTCCAGCTTTTCCCATTTGAAGGGTGGCTTCTGGTTTTTGGCCTTCCTGGACTGGCCTATCAGGAGGTCCTGCATAGGAGCTGCCTTCTTGGTTAAACTGGGAATGAATCTTCGGTAGTAGCCTACCAACCCGAGGAACTGCCGCACTTCCTTTATGCTGGATGGTCTTGGCCAGTCCTTAATCACGGTGATCTTGTCAGGGTCGGGGGCTACTCCGTCAGCACTCACCACGTGTCCCAGGTACTGTACCTTTGGCTTCAGTAGATGACACTTTGAGGGTTTTACCTTTAGGCCATAGTTTGCCAGGGCTTCAAACACTTCTGCCAGGTGTTCCAGATGGTCCTCATAGGTCTTGGAATAGACGATGACGTCGTCCAGGTATAATAGGACCATCTCGAAGTTCCGGTGTCCCAGACAGCATTCCATCAACCGTTGGAAGGTTCCTGGTGCGTTGCAGAGCCCGAACGGCATACAGTTAAATTCGCTGAGTCCCATCAGGGTGGTGAATGCGGTCTTCTCCCGGTCCGCCTCTGCTACAGGAACCTGCCAGTACCCGCTAGTGAGGTCCAAAGTAGAGAAGAAGTTAGCAGATTTTAATGCAGCTAAGGACTCTTCTATCCTTGGTAACGGGTACGCATCTTTGTGTGTGATACGGTTGACCTTCCTGTAGTCTACACACATTCTCATGGTGTTGTCTTTCTTTTTCACTAAGACTAGTGGAGCTGCCCAGTGCCTACAGCTGTCCCTAATTACCCCAGCCTCCTTCATGTCTTTTAGCATCCCCTTGGCGTGTTGATAGTGTGCAGGGGGTACGGGTCGATATCTCTCCTTTATGGGAGGATGGTCTCCCGTTGGGATGTGATGTTCTACCCCCTTTACTCGCCCGAAGTCTAGCGGGTGTTTACTAAACACTCTCTCGTACTCTTGAACCACCCGATAGACTCCCTGTTTTTGGTGTGAGGGAGTGGAGTCAGTACCCAAATGCAGTTGCTGACACCAGTCCTCCATTGGTTTCTTAGAGCCGTTACCTTCCTCTGGTTGAGATGGAGGCAAGGGTTCCACGGCCTGTACAGAGTTCTGGTTGATGGTGAACAATTTGGCTAGCGTGGCATACCGGGGCAGGTATACTTCTCTCTCCCCGATATTGATGATGCGGACGGGCACCCTCCCATGGCGTACATCGACCACCCCCCGTGCTGTCAAAATGGTGGGCCTACTGTCTGAGTAGACGGGTTCTACCATTGCTTGGTAGTCTCTACCTCTTAGACCAATAGCTGCCCGGCACCAAATCATCATCTCACTTTTTGGGGGCATGGCAATAGGGAACGGGTCACACATTCTCACTCTACCTATCTCACCACCAGATAGTTCCACTTGTTGCCGCTTCATCAGTGCCCGGATCTCTTTTTGGAGCACACGCTGCTGGCTGGAACTGGCGTTCTTGGCAACCTGTTGCAAAATAAGAATCACCTCTGCAAGACAGTTTTCAATTACGTTAGTACCTAGGGTAATTTTTGGGTGACTCTCGCGACGGTCAATGTCCACAATGATAAGTCCTTGTGCCGGCAGTTCAACTTTACCGACCTTGATGGTCATTTCCTTAAATCCTATCTCTGGCACGGGCTGACCATTGCTGGCGATAATGCTCAGGTCGTCATCTGGGTAGCGGGTTATGTCCGAGTCATTCCAGTACTGCTTGAAGAGCACGTACGGGATGGTGGTGACCTGTGACCCGGTGTCTAGTAGGGCACTCATAGGAATGCCATCCAGTACCACAGGCAAGACCGGACGTCCCCCTACGTATTTGTCACGCCAGTTTGATGGGCCTGATGATCTTATGCCTGGGGGTTGGCCCTCTACCCCAGGTTGTGCCCGTTTAAATGACAGTACCTTGCCATATGTCCGGGTTGATTGCAGCGGCGGCAGATGGGCGGTCCGTCCTCGTTGTATCTGTCGCTGGGTCTTCCTCTGGCCGGTGGGGTCCTCCTCAGTCGGCGCCACGGGACGTCCTCCGGTCCGGATGCCAGCTGGATCTTTTCTGGAGAAGAGACCTGTAAAGACTGCACAGTTCTGGTTAGCGCGGCAACGCTCTTAGTCAGCTCTTGGACCTGATGGTGCAGGTCTGTAGCCGGGTCATTGTTCAAAGCCTGCGCATCAGCTCCCACAGGCCCTGCAGCCAAGGGTGCCGTCTCCTGGTGATAAGTGATAGCAGGGCGCCTGTGGGTCACAGCGCCACCTGGTGCCGGTTCTCGGAGCACCCGGATGGCTCTGTCCTTGAACTGTGCAAAGTCCAGGTCAGGGTCCTGTAAGGCCATTGCCCGCAACTGGGTTCGATGGGCATTGCACAGTAGACCCTCAATAAATTGTTCAGTCAACAGCTTATCTTCATTTCCCACGCCGTCAGGGTCTGCCTGCTTAATGGCTCTCGGGGCCTCTTGTAGGTTTAGAGCATAGTCCCTTATACTTGCATGTGCCCGTTGTTTGCACCTGTAAAATCTGAGTTTTATTTCAGCTGAGGTGCGGGTGTCAAATGTGTCTTTTAGCCGGGCTAGTATTTCTCTGACAGTCCTCTTCTTCCTAGGTGACCAGGACTTTACCTCCCTTTGGGCTGCCTCAATTAATTGGGCCACCAGGATGCTTACTTTTTGCTCTTCCGTGAGGGGGTACACCTGGAAGAGGCTATCAAGTCTTTCCCTAAAGTCACTCAGGGTATGTGACTCTCCTGAGTACTGGGGTAGCCAGGTTGCCCCCGGGATATAGGGCATGGTGAATGGCATGACTGCTGCAGCGGTTGCGCTGGCGGTGGCTGTGGCAGTGGAGCTCCCCTCGGTGTCCGACATCCTCCTTCCCCCCTAGT
>NW_027371654.1:0-24894 GCF_046119375.1 Phyllobates terribilis
AGAAGATTCAAAGAGAGTGAGATGCCAGCTCCTTTCATTCAGTCAGTAGCTTCAAACATTTCTGGTATATGAAAAACATGTTTTTCAATGGCAAAAATCAATGAATATTGTAAATGCACAAACAGTAATATCTCCACATTGCACGGTGCAATTCTGAAATTTTTAGCTTTTTCCTGTTAATCCTAGCATGATAAAGAAGATTCAAAGAGAGTGAGATGCCAGCTCCTTTCATTCAGTCAGTAGCTTCAAACATTTCTGGTATATAAAACACATGGTTTTCAATGGCAAAAATCAATGAATATTGTAAATGCACAAACAGTAATATCTCCACATTGCACGGTGCAATTCTGAAATTTTTAGCTTTTTCCTGTTAATCCTAGCATGATAAAGAAGATTCAAAGAGAGTGAGATGCCAGCTCCTTTCATTCAGTCAGTAGCTTCAAACATTTCTGGTATATGAAAAACATGTTTTTCAATGGCAAAAATCAATGAATATTGTAAATGCACAAACAGTAATATCTCCACATTGCACGGTGCAATTCTGAAATTTTTAGCTTTTTCCTGTTAATCCTAGCATGATAAAGAAGATTCAAAGAGAGTGAGATGCCAGCTCCTTTCATTCAGTCAGTAGCTTCAAACATTTCTGGTATATGAAAAACATGTTTTTCAATGGCAAAAATCAATGAATATTGTAAATGCACAAACAGTAATATCTCCACATTGCACGGTGCAATTCTGAAATTTTTAGCTTTTTCCTGTTAATCCTAGCATGATAAAGAAGATTCAAAGAGAGTGAGATGCCAGCTCCTTTCATTCAGTCAGTAGCTTCAAACATTTCTGGTATATGAAAAACATGTTTTTCAATGGCAAAAATCAATGAATATTGTAAATGCACAAACAGTAATATCTCCACATTGCATGGTGCAATTCTGAAATTTTTAGCTTTTCCTGTTAATCCTAGCATGATAAAGAAGATTCAAAGAGAGTGAGATGCCAGCTCCTTTCATTCAGTCAGTAGCTTCAAACATTTCTGGACGTTTTTCAATGGCAAAAATCAATGAATATTGTAAATGCACAAACAGTAATATCTCCACATTGCACGGTGCAATTCTGAAATTTTTAGCTTTTTCCTGTTAATCCTAGCATGATAAAGAAGATTCAAAGAGAGTGAGATGCCAGCTCCTTTCATTCAGTCAGTAGCTTCAAACATTTCTGGTATATGAAAAACATGTTTTTCAATGGCAAAAATCAATGAATATTGTAAATGCACAAACAGTAATATCTCCACATTGCACGGTGCAATTCTGAAATTTTTAGCTTTTTCCTGTTAATCCTAGCATGATAAAGAAGATTCAAAGAGAGTGAGATGCCAGCTCCTTTCATTCAGTCAGTAGCTTCAAACATTTCTGGTATATGAAAAAACATGTTTTTCAATGGCAAAAATCAATGAATATTGTAAATGCACAAACAGTAATATCTCCACATTGCAAGGTGCAATTCTGAAATTTTTTGCTTTTTCCTGCTAATCCTAGCATGATAAAGAAGATTCAAAGAGAGTGAGATGCCAGCTCCTTTCATTCAGTCAGTAGCTTCAAACATTTCTGGACGTTTTTCAATGGCAAAAATCAATGAATATTGTAAATGCACAAACAGTAATATCTCCACATTGCACGGTGCAATTCTGAAATTTTTAGCTTTTTCCTGTTAATCCTAGCATGATAAAGAAGATTCAAAGAGAGTGAGATGCCAGCTCCTTTCATTCAGTCAGTAGCTTCAAACATTTCTGGTATATGAAAAACATGTTTTTCAATGGCAAAAATCAATGAATATTGTAAATGCACAAACAGTAATATCTCCACATTGCACGGTGCAATTCTGAAATTTTTAGCTTTTTCCTGTTAATCCTAGCATGATAAAGAAGATTCAAAGAGAGTGAGATGCCAGCTCCTTTCATTCAGTCAGTAGCTTCAAACATTTCTGGACGTTTTTCAATGGCAAAAATCAATGAATATTGTAAATGCACAAACAGTAATATCTCCACATTGCACGGTGCAATTCTGAAATTTTTAGCTTTTTCCTGTTAATCCTAGCATGATAAAGAAGATTCAAAGAGAGTGAGATGCCAGCTCCTTTCATTCAGTCAGTAGCTTCAAACATTTCTGGTATATGAAAAACATGTTTTTCAATGGCAAAAATCAATGAATATTGTAAATGCACAAACAGTAATATCTCCACATTGCACGGTGCAATTCTGAAATTTTTAGCTTTTTCCTGTTAATCCTAGCATGATAAAGAAGATTCAAAGAGAGTGAGATGCCAGCTCCTTTCATTCAGTCAGTAGCTTCAAACATTTCTGGACGTTTTTCAATGGCAAAAATCAATGAATATTGTAAATGCACAAACAGTAATATCTCCACATTGCACGGTGCAATTCTGAAATTTTTAGCTTTTTCCTGTTAATCCTAGCATGATAAAGAAGATTCAAAGAGAGTGAGATGCCAGCTCCTTTCATTCAGTCAGTAGCTTCAAACATTTCTGGTATATGAAAAACATGTTTTTCAATGGCAAAAATCAATGAATATTGTAAATGCACAAACAGTAATATCTCCACATTGCACGGTGCAATTCTGAATTTTTAGCTTTTTCCTGTTAATCCTAGCATGATAAAGAAGATTCAAAGAGAGTGAGATGCCAGCTCCTTTCATTCAGTCAGTAGCTTCAAACATTTCTGGTATATGAAAAACATGTTTTTCAATGGCAAAAATCAATGAATATTGTAAATGCACAAACAGTAATATCTCCACATTGCACGGTGCAATTCTGAAATTTTTAGCTTTTTCCTGTTAATCCTAGCATGATAAAGAAGATTCAAAGAGAGTGAGATGCCAGCTCCTTTCATTCAGTCAGTAGCTTCAAACATTTCTGGTATATGAAAAACATGTTTTTCAATGGCAAAAATCAATGAATATTGTAAATGCACAAACAGTAATATCTCCACATTGCATGGTGCAATTCTGAAATTTTTAGCTTTTTCCTGTTAATCCTAGCATGATAAAGAAGATTCAAAGAGAGTGAGATGCCAGCTCCTTTCATTCAGTCAGTAGCTTCAAACATTTCTGGACGTTTTTCAATGGCAAAAATCAATGAATATTGTAAATGCACAAACAGTAATATCTCCACATTGCACGGTGCAATTCTGAAATTTTTAGCTTTTTCCTGTTAATCCTAGCATGATAAAGAAGATTCAAAGAGAGTGAGATGCCAGCTCCTTTCATTCAGTCAGTAGCTTCAAACATTTCTGGTATATGAAAAACATGTTTTTCAATGGCAAAAATCAATGAATATTGTAAATGCACAAACAGTAATATCTCCACATTGCACGGTGCAATTCTGAAATTTTTAGCTTTTTCCTGTTAATCCTAGCATGATAAAGAAGATTCAAAGAGAGTGAGATGCCAGCTCCTTTCATTCAGTCAGTAGCTTCAAACATTTCTGGACGTTTTTCAATGGCAAAAATCAATGAATATTGTAAATGCACAAACAGTAATATCTCCACATTGCAAGGTGCAATTCTGAAATTTTTTGCTTTTTCCTGCTAATCCTAGCATGATAAAGAAGATTCAAAGAGAGTGAGATGCCAGCTCCTTTCATTCAGTCAGTAGCTTCAAACATTTCTGGTATATGAAAAACATGTTTTTCAATGGCAAAAATCAATGAATATTGTAAATGCACAAACAGTAATATCTCCACATTGCACGGTGCAATTCTGAAATTTTTAGCTTTTTCCTGTTAATCCTAGCATGATAAAGAAGATTCAAAGAGAGTGAGATGCCAGCTCCTTTCATTCAGTCAGTAGCTTCAAACATTTCTGGACGTTTTTCAATGGCAAAAATCAATGAATATTGTAAATGCACAAACAGTAATATCTCCACATTGCACGGTGCAATTCTGAAATTTTTTGCTTTTTCCTGCTAATCCTAGCATGATAAAGAAGATTCAAAGAGAGTGAGATGCCAGCTCCTTTCATTCAGTCAGTAGCTTCAAACATTTCTGGACGTTTTTCAATGGCAAAAATCAATGAATATTGTAAATGCACAAACAGTAATATCTCCACATTGCACGGTGCAATTCTGAAATTTTTAGCTTTTTCCTGTTAATCCTAGCATGATAAAGAAGATTCAAAGAGAGTGAGATGCCAGCTCCTTTCATTCAGTCAGTAGCTTCAAACATTTCTGGTATATGAAAAACATGTTTTTCAATGGCAAAAATCAATGAATATTGTAAATGCACAAACAGTAATATCTCCACATTGCACGGTGCAATTCTGAAATTTTTAGCTTTTTCCTGTTAATCCTAGCATGATAAAGAAGATTCAAAGAGAGTGAGATGCCAGCTCCTTTCATTCAGTCAGTAGCTTCAAACATTTCTGGACGTTTTTCAATGGCAAAAATCAATGAATATTGTAAATGCACAAACAGTAATATCTCCACATTGCACGGTGCAATTCTGAAATTTTTAGCTTTTTCCTGTTAATCCTAGCATGATAAAGAAGATTCAAAGAGAGTGAGATGCCAGCTCCTTTCATTCAGTCAGTAGCTTCAAACATTTCTGGTATATGAAAAACATGTTTTTCAATGGCAAAAATCAATGAATATTGTAAATGCACAAACAGTAATATCTCCACATTGCACGGTGCAATTCTGAAATTTTTAGCTTTTTCCTGCTAATCCTAGCATGATAAAGAAGATTCAAAGAGAGTGAGATGCCAGCTCCTTTCATTCAGTCAGTAGCTTCAAACATTTCTGGTATATGAAAAACATGTTTTTCAATGGCAAAAATCAATGAATATTGTAAATGCACAAACAGTAATATCTCCACATTGCACGGTGCAATTCTGAAATTTTTAGCTTTTTCCTGCTAATCCTAGCATGATAAAGAAGATTCAAAGAGAGTGAGATGCCAGCTCCTTTCATTCAGTCAGTAGCTTCAAACATTTCTGGTATATGAAAAACATGTTTTTCAATGGCAAAAATCAATGAATATTGTAAATGCACAAACAGTAATATCTCCACATTGCACGGTGCAATTCTGAAATTTTTAGCTTTTTCCTGTTAATCCTAGCATGATAAAGAAGATTCAAAGAGAGTGAGATGCCAGCTCCTTTCATTCAGTCAGTAGCTTCAAACATTTCTGGACGTTTTTCAATGGCAAAAATCAATGAATATTGTAAATGCACAAACAGTAATATCTCCACATTGCACGGTGCAATTCTGAAATTTTTAGCTTTTTCCTGTTAATCCTAGCATGATAAAGAAGATTCAAAGAGAGTGAGATGCCAGCTCCTTTCATTCAGTCAGTAGCTTCAAACATTTCTGGTATATGAAAAACATGTTTTTCAATGGCAAAAATCAATGAATATTGTAAATGCACAAACAGTAATATCTCCACATTGCACGGTGCAATTCTGAAATTTTTAGCTTTTTCCTGTTAATCCTAGCATGATAAAGAAGATTCAAAGAGAGTGAGATGCCAGCTCCTTTCATTCAGTCAGTAGCTTCAAACATTTCTGGACGTTTTTCAATGGCAAAAATCAATGAATATTGTAAATGCACAAACAGTAATATCTCCACATTGCACGGTGCAATTCTGAAATTTTTAGCTTTTTCCTGTTAATCCTAGCATGATAAAGAAGATTCAAAGAGAGTGAGATGCCAGCTCCTTTCATTCAGTCAGTAGCTTCAAACATTTCTGGTATATGAAAAACATGTTTTTCAATGGCAAAAATCAATGAATATTGTAAATGCACAAACAGTAATATCTCCACATTGCACGGTGCAATTCTGAAATTTTTAGCTTTTTCCTGTTAATCCTAGCATGATAAAGAAGATTCAAAGAGAGTGAGATGCCAGCTCCTTTCATTCAGTCAGTAGCTTCAAACATTTCTGGACGTTTTTCAATGGCAAAAATCAATGAATATTGTAAATGCACAAACAGTAATATCTCCACATTGCACGGTGCAATTCTGAAATTTTTAGCTTTTTCCTGTTAATCCTAGCATGATAAAGAAGATTCAAAGAGAGTGAGATGCCAGCTCCTTTCATTCAGTCAGTAGCTTCAAACATTTCTGGTATATGAAAAACATGTTTTTCAATGGCAAAAATCAATGAATATTGTAAATGCACAAACAGTAATATCTCCACATTGCACGGTGCAATTCTGAAATTTTTAGCTTTTTCCTGTTAATCCTAGCATGATAAAGAAGATTCAAAGAGAGTGAGATGCCAGCTCCTTTCATTCAGTCAGTAGCTTCAAACATTTCTGGTATATGAAAAACATGTTTTTCAATGGCAAAAATCAATGAATATTGTAAATGCACAAACAGTAATATCTCCACATTGCACGGTGCAATTCTGAAATTTTTAGCTTTTTCCTGTTAATCCTAGCATGATAAAGAAGATTCAAAGAGAGTGAGATGCCAGCTCCTTTCATTCAGTCAGTAGCTTCAAACATTTCTGGTATATGAAAAACATGTTTTTCAATGGCAAAAATCAATGAATATTGTAAATGCACAAACAGTAATATCTCCACATTGCATGGTGCAATTCTGAAATTTTTAGCTTTTTCCTGTTAATCCTAGCATGATAAAGAAGATTCAAAGAGAGTGAGATGCCAGCTCCTTTCATTCAGTCAGTAGCTTCAAACATTTCTGGACGTTTTTCAATGGCAAAAATCAATGAATATTGTAAATGCACAAACAGTAATATCTCCACATTGCACGGTGCAATTCTGAAATTTTTAGCTTTTTCCTGTTAATCCTAGCATGATAAAGAAGATTCAAAGAGAGTGAGATGCCAGCTCCTTTCATTCAGTCAGTAGCTTCAAACATTTCTGGTATATGAAAAACATGTTTTTCAATGGCAAAAATCAATGAATATTGTAAATGCACAAACAGTAATATCTCCACATTGCACGGTGCAATTCTGAAATTTTTAGCTTTTTCCTGTTAATCCTAGCATGATAAAGAAGATTCAAAGAGAGTGAGATGCCAGCTCCTTTCATTCAGTCAGTAGCTTCAAACATTTCTGGACGTTTTTCAATGGCAAAAATCAATGAATATTGTAAATGCACAAACAGTAATATCTCCACATTGCAAGGTGCAATTCTGAAATTTTTTGCTTTTTCCTGCTAATCCTAGCATGATAAAGAAGATTCAAAGAGAGTGAGATGCCAGCTCCTTTCATTCAGTCAGTAGCTTCAAACATTTCTGGTATATGAAAAACATGTTTTTCAATGGCAAAAATCAATGAATATTGTAAATGCACAAACAGTAATATCTCCACATTGCACGGTGCAATTCTGAAATTTTTAGCTTTTTCCTGTTAATCCTAGCATGATAAAGAAGATTCAAAGAGAGTGAGATGCCAGCTCCTTTCATTCAGTCAGTAGCTTCAAACATTTCTGGACGTTTTTCAATGGCAAAAATCAATGAATATTGTAAATGCACAAACAGTAATATCTCCACATTGCACGGTGCAATTCTGAAATTTTTTGCTTTTTCCTGCTAATCCTAGCATGATAAAGAAGATTCAAAGAGAGTGAGATGCCAGCTCCTTTCATTCAGTCAGTAGCTTCAAACATTTCTGGTATATGAAAAACATGTTTTTCAATGGCAAAAATCAATGAATATTGTAAATGCACAAACAGTAATATCTCCACATTGCACGGTGCAATTCTGAAATTTTTAGCTTTTTCCTGTTAATCCTAGCATGATAAAGAAGATTCAAAGAGAGTGAGATGCCAGCTCCTTTCATTCAGTCAGTAGCTTCAAACATTTCTGGTATATGAAAAACATGTTTTTCAATGGCAAAAATCAATGAATATTGTAAATGCACAAACAGTAATATCTCCACATTGCACGGTGCAATTCTGAAATTTTTAGCTTTTTCCTGTTAATCCTAGCATGATAAAGAAGATTCAAAGAGAGTGAGATGCCAGCTCCTTTCATTCAGTCAGTAGCTTCAAACATTTCTGGTATATGAAAAACATGTTTTTCAATGGCAAAAATCAATGAATATTGTAAATGCACAAACAGTAATATCTCCACATTGCACGGTGCAATTCTGAAATTTTTTGCTTTTTCCTGTTAATCCTAGCATGATAAAGAAGATTCAAAGAGAGTGAGATGCCAGCTCCTTTCATTCAGTCAGTAGCTTCAAACATTTCTGGTATATGAAAAACATGTTTTTCAATGGCAAAAATCAATGAATATTGTAAATGCACAAACAGTAATATCTCCACATTGCACGGTGCAATTCTGAAATTTTTTGCTTTTTCCTGCTAATCCTAGCATGATAAAGAAGATTCAAAGAGAGTGAGATGCCAGCTCCTTTCATTCAGTCAGTAGCTTCAAACATTTCTGGACGTTTTTCAATGGCAAAAATCAATGAATATTGTAAATGCACAAACAGTAATATCTCCACATTGCACGGTGCAATTCTGAAATTTTTAGCTTTTTCCTGCTAATCCTAGCATGATAAAGAAGATTCAAAGAGAGTGAGATGCCAGCTCCTTTCATTCAGTCAGTAGCTTCAAACATTTCTGGTATATGAAAAACATGTTTTTCAATGGCAAAAATCAATGAATATTGTAAATGCACAAACAGTAATATCTCCACATTGCACGGTGCAATTCTGAAATTTTTTGCTTTTTCCTGCTAATCCTAGCATGATAAAGAAGATTCAAAGAGAGTGAGATGCCAGCTCCTTTCATTCAGTCAGTAGCTTCAAACATTTCTGGTATATGAAAAACATGTTTTTCAATGGCAAAAATCAATGAATATTGTAAATGCACAAACAGTAATATCTCCACATTGCACGGTGCAATTCTGAAATTTTTAGCTTTTTCCTGTTAATCCTAGCATGATAAAGAAGATTCAAAGAGAGTGAGATGCCAGCTCCTTTCATTCAGTCAGTAGCTTCAAACATTTCTGGACGTTTTTCAATGGCAAAAATCAATGAATATTGTAAATGCACAAACAGTAATATCTCCACATTGCACGGTGCAATTCTGAAATTTTGAGCTTTTTCCTGTTAATCCTAGCATGATAAAGAAGATTCAAAGAGAGTGAGATGCCAGCTCCTTTCATTCAGTCAGTAGCTTCAAACATTTCTGGTATATGAAAAACATGTTTTTCAATGGCAAAAATCAATGAATATTGTAAATGCACAAACAGTAATATCTCCACATTGCACGGTGCAATTCTGAAATTTTTAGCTTTTTCCTGTTAATCCTAGCATGATAAAGAAGATTCAAAGAGAGTGAGATGCCAGCTCCTTTCATTCAGTCAGTAGCTTCAAACATTTCTGGTATATGAAAAACATGTTTTTCAATGGCAAAAATCAATGAATATTGTAAATGCACAAACAGTAATATCTCCACATTGCACGGTGCAATTCTGAAATTTTTAGCTTTTTCCTGTTAATCCTAGCATGATAAAGAAGATTCAAAGAGAGTGAGATGCCAGCTCCTTTCATTCAGTCAGTAGCTTCAAACATTTCTGGACGTTTTTCAATGGCAAAAATCAATGAATATTGTAAATGCACAAACAGTAATATCTCCACATTGCACGGTGCAATTCTGAAATTTTTAGCTTTTTCCTGTTAATCCTAGCATGATAAAGAAGATTCAAAGAGAGTGAGATGCCAGCTCCTTTCATTCAGTCAGTAGCTTCAAACATTTCTGGACGTTTTTCAATGGCAAAAATCAATGAATATTGTAAATGCACAAACAGTAATATCTCCACATTGCACGGTGCAATTCTGAAATTTTTAGCTTTTTCCTGCTAATCCTAGCATGATAAAGAAGATTCAAAGAGAGTGAGATGCCAGCTCCTTTCATTCAGTCAGTAGCTTCAAACATTTCTGGTATATGAAAAACATGTTTTTCAATGGCAAAAATCAATGAATATTGTAAATGCACAAACAGTAATATCTCCACATTGCACGGTGCAATTCTGAAATTTTTAGCTTTTTCCTGTTAATCCTAGCATGATAAAGAAGATTCAAAGAGAGTGAGATGCCAGCTCCTTTCATTCAGTCAGTAGCTTCAAACATTTCTGGACGTTTTTCAATGGCAAAAATCAATGAATATTGTAAATGCACAAACAGTAATATCTCCACATTGCACGGTGCAATTCTGAAATTTTTAGCTTTTTCCTGTTAATCCTAGCATGATAAAGAAGATTCAAAGAGAGTGAGATGCCAGCTCCTTTCATTCAGTCAGTAGCTTCAAACATTTCTGGTATATGAAAAACATGTTTTTCAATGGCAAAAATCAATGAATATTGTAAATGCACAAACAGTAATATCTCCACATTGCACGGTGCAATTCTGAAATTTTTAGCTTTTTCCTGTTAATCCTAGCATGATAAAGAAGATTCAAAGAGAGTGAGATGCCAGCTCCTTTCATTCAGTCAGTAGCTTCAAACATTTCTGGACGTTTTTCAATGGCAAAAATCAATGAATATTGTAAATGCACAAACAGTAATATCTCCACATTGCACGGTGCAATTCTGAAATTTTTTGCTTTTTCCTGCTAATCCTAGCATGATAAAGAAGATTCAAAGAGAGTGAGATGCCAGCTCCTTTCATTCAGTCAGTAGCTTCAAACATTTCTGGTATATGAAAAACATGTTTTTCAATGGCAAAAATCAATGAATATTGTAAATGCACAAACAGTAATATCTCCACATTGCACGGTGCAATTCTGAAATTTTTTGCTTTTTCCTGCTAATCCTAGCATGATAAAGAAGATTCAAAGAGAGTGAGATGCCAGCTCCTTTCATTCAGTCAGTAGCTTCAAACATTTCTGGTATATGAAAAACATGTTTTTCAATGGCAAAAATCAATGAATATTGTAAATGCACAAACAGTAATATCTCCACATTGCACGGTGCAATTCTGAAATTTTTAGCTTTTTCCTGTTAATCCTAGCATGATAAAGAAGATTCAAAGAGAGTGAGATGCCAGCTCCTTTCATTCAGTCAGTAGCTTCAAACATTTCTGGACGTTTTTCAATGGCAAAAATCAATGAATATTGTAAATGCACAAACAGTAATATCTCCACATTGCACGGTGCAATTCTGAAATTTTTAGCTTTTTCCTGTTAATCCTAGCATGATAAAGAAGATTCAAAGAGAGTGAGATGCCAGCTCCTTTCATTCAGTCAGTAGCTTCAAACATTTCTGGTATATGAAAAACATGTTTTTCAATGGCAAAAATCAATGAATATTGTAAATGCACAAACAGTAATATCTCCACATTGCACGGTGCAATTCTGAAATTTTTAGCTTTTTCCTGTTAATCCTAGCATGATAAAGAAGATTCAAAGAGAGTGAGATGCCAGCTCCTTTCATTCAGTCAGTAGCTTCAAACATTTCTGGTATATGAAAAACATGTTTTTCAATGGCAAAAATCAATGAATATTGTAAATGCACAAACAGTAATATCTCCACATTGCACGGTGCAATTCTGAAATTTTTAGCTTTTTCCTGTTAATCCTAGCATGATAAAGAAGATTCAAAGAGAGTGAGATGCCAGCTCCTTTCATTCAGTCAGTAGCTTCAAACATTTCTGGACGTTTTTCAATGGCAAAAATCAATGAATATTGTAAATGCACAAACAGTAATATCTCCACATTGCACGGTGCAATTCTGAAATTTTTTGCTTTTTCCTGCTAATCCTAGCATGATAAAGAAGATTCAAAGAGAGTGAGATGCCAGCTCCTTTCATTCAGTCAGTAGCTTCAAACATTTCTGGTATATGAAAAACATGTTTTTCAATGGCAAAAATCAATGAATATTGTAAATGCACAAACAGTAATATCTCCACATTGCACGGTGCAATTCTGAAATTTTTTGCTTTTTCCTGCTAATCCTAGCATGATAAAGAAGATTCAAAGAGAGTGAGATGCCAGCTCCTTTCATTCAGTCAGTAGCTTCAAACATTTCTGGTATATGAAAAACATGTTTTTCAATGGCAAAAATCAATGAATATTGTAAATGCACAAACAGTAATATCTCCACATTGCACGGTGCAATTCTGAAATTTTTAGCTTTTTCCTGTTAATCCTAGCATGATAAAGAAGATTCAAAGAGAGTGAGATGCCAGCTCCTTTCATTCAGTCAGTAGCTTCAAACATTTCTGGTATATGAAAAACGTTTTTCAATGGCAAAAATCAATGAATATTGTAAATGCACAAACAGTAATATCTCCACATTGCACGGTGCAATTCTGAAATTTTTAGCTTTTTCCTGTTAATCCTAGCATGATAAAGAAGATTCAAAGAGAGTGAGATGCCAGCTCCTTTCATTCAGTCAGTAGCTTCAAACATTTCTGGTATATGAAAAACATGTTTTTCAATGGCAAAAATCAATGAATATTGTAAATGCACAAACAGTAATATCTCCACATTGCACGGTGCAATTCTGAAATTTTTAGCTTTTTCCTGTTAATCCTAGCATGATAAAGAAGATTCAAAGAGAGTGAGATGCCAGCTCCTTTCATTCAGTCAGTAGCTTCAAACATTTCTGGACGTTTTTCAATGGCAAAAATCAATGAATATTGTAAATGCACAAACAGTAATATCTCCACATTGCACGGTGCAATTCTGAAATTTTTAGCTTTTTCCTGTTAATCCTAGCATGATAAAGAAGATTCAAAGAGAGTGAGATGCCAGCTCCTTTCATTCAGTCAGTAGCTTCAAACATTTCTGGTATATGAAAAACATGTTTTTCAATGGCAAAAATCAATGAATATTGTAAATGCACAAACAGTAATATCTCCACATTGCACGGTGCAATTCTGAAATTTTTAGCTTTTTCCTGTTAATCCTAGCATGATAAAGAAGATTCAAAGAGAGTGAGATGCCAGCTCCTTTCATTCAGTCAGTAGCTTCAAACATTTCTGGACGTTTTTCAATGGCAAAAATCAATGAATATTGTAAATGCACAAACAGTAATATCTCCACATTGCAAGGTGCAATTCTGAAATTTTTTGCTTTTTCCTGCTAATCCTAGCATGATAAAGAAGATTCAAAGAGAGTGAGATGCCAGCTCCTTTCATTCAGTCAGTAGCTTCAAACATTTCTGGTATATGAAAAACATGTTTTTCAATGGCAAAAATCAATGAATATTGTAAATGCACAAACAGTAATATCTCCACATTGCACGGTGCAATTCTGAAATTTTTAGCTTTTTCCTGTTAATCCTAGCATGATAAAGAAGATTCAAAGAGAGTGAGATGCCAGCTCCTTTCATTCAGTCAGTAGCTTCAAACATTTCTGGACGTTTTTCAATGGCAAAAATCAATGAATATTGTAAATGCACAAACAGTAATATCTCCACATTGCACGGTGCAATTCTGAAATTTTTTGCTTTTTCCTGCTAATCCTAGCATGATAAAGAAGATTCAAAGAGAGTGAGATGCCAGCTCCTTTCATTCAGTCAGTAGCTTCAAACATTTCTGGACGTTTTTCAATGGCAAAAATCAATGAATATTGTAAATGCACAAACAGTAATATCTCCACATTGCACGGTGCAATTCTGAAATTTTTAGCTTTTTCCTGTTAATCCTAGCATGATAAAGAAGATTCAAAGAGAGTGAGATGCCAGCTCCTTTCATTCAGTCAGTAGCTTCAAACATTTCTGGTATATGAAAAACATGTTTTTCAATGGCAAAAATCAATGAATATTGTAAATGCACAAACAGTAATATCTCCACATTGCACGGTGCAATTCTGAAATTTTTAGCTTTTTCCTGTTAATCCTAGCATGATAAAGAAGATTCAAAGAGAGTGAGATGCCAGCTCCTTTCATTCAGTCAGTAGCTTCAAACATTTCTGGACGTTTTTCAATGGCAAAAATCAATGAATATTGTAAATGCACAAACAGTAATATCTCCACATTGCACGGTGCAATTCTGAAATTTTTAGCTTTTTCCTGTTAATCCTAGCATGATAAAGAAGATTCAAAGAGAGTGAGATGCCAGCTCCTTTCATTCAGTCAGTAGCTTCAAACATTTCTGGTATATGAAAAACATGTTTTTCAATGGCAAAAATCAATGAATATTGTAAATGCACAAACAGTAATATCTCCACATTGCACGGTGCAATTCTGAAATTTTTAGCTTTTTCCTGTTAATCCTAGCATGATAAAGAAGATTCAAAGAGAGTGAGATGCCAGCTCCTTTCATTCAGTCAGTAGCTTCAAACATTTCTGGACGTTTTTCAATGGCAAAAATCAATGAATATTGTAAATGCACAAACAGTAATATCTCCACATTGCACGGTGCAATTCTGAAATTTTTAGCTTTTTCCTGTTAATCCTAGCATGATAAAGAAGATTCAAAGAGAGTGAGATGCCAGCTCCTTTCATTCAGTCAGTAGCTTCAAACATTTCTGGTATATGAAAAACATGTTTTTCAATGGCAAAAATCAATGAATAGTGTAAATGCACAAACAGTAATATCTCCACATTGCACGGTGCAATTCTGAAATTTTTAGCTTTTTCCTGTTAATCCTAGCATGATAAAGAAGATTCAAAGAGAGTGAGATGCCAGCTCCTTTCATTCAGTCAGTAGCTTCAAACATTTCTGGACGTTTTTCAATGGCAAAAATCAATGAATATTGTAAATGCACAAACAGTAATATCTCCACATTGCACGGTGCAATTCTGAAATTTTTAGCTTTTTCCTGTTAATCCTAGCATGATAAAGAAGATTCAAAGAGAGTGAGATGCCAGCTCCTTTCATTCAGTCAGTAGCTTCAAACATTTCTGGTATATGAAAAACATGTTTTTCAATGGCAAAAATCAATGAATATTGTAAATGCACAAACAGTAATATCTCCACATTGCACGGTGCAATTCTGAAATTTTTAGCTTTTTCCTGTTAATCCTAGCATGATAAAGAAGATTCAAAGAGAGTGAGATGCCAGCTCCTTTCATTCAGTCAGTAGCTTCAAACATTTCTGGACGTTTTTCAATGGCAAAAATCAATGAATATTGTAAATGCACAAACAGTAATATCTCCACATTGCAAGGTGCAATTCTGAAATTTTTTGCTTTTTCCTGCTAATCCTAGCATGATAAAGAAGATTCAAAGAGAGTGAGATGCCAGCTCCTTTCATTCAGTCAGTAGCTTCAAACATTTCTGGTATATGAAAAACATGTTTTTCAATGGCAAAAATCAATGAATATTGTAAATGCACAAACAGTAATATCTCCACATTGCACGGTGCAATTCTGAAATTTTTAGCTTTTTCCTGTTAATCCTAGCATGATAAAGAAGATTCAAAGAGAGTGAGATGCCAGCTCCTTTCATTCAGTCAGTAGCTTCAAACATTTCTGGACGTTTTTCAATGGCAAAAATCAATGAATATTGTAAATGCACAAACAGTAATATCTCCACATTGCACGGTGCAATTCTGAAATTTTTTGCTTTTTCCTGCTAATCCTAGCATGATAAAGAAGATTCAAAGAGAGTGAGATGCCAGCTCCTTTCATTCAGTCAGTAGCTTCAAACATTTCTGGACGTTTTTCAATGGCAAAAATCAATGAATATTGTAAATGCACAAACAGTAATATCTCCACATTGCACGGTGCAATTCTGAAATTTTTAGCTTTTTCCTGTTAATCCTAGCATGATAAAGAAGATTCAAAGAGAGTGAGATGCCAGCTCCTTTCATTCAGTCAGTAGCTTCAAACATTTCTGGTATATGAAAAACATGTTTTTCAATGGCAAAAATCAATGAATATTGTAAATGCACAAACAGTAATATCTCCACATTGCACGGTGCAATTCTGAAATTTTTAGCTTTTTCCTGTTAATCCTAGCATGATAAAGAAGATTCAAAGAGAGTGAGATGCCAGCTCCTTTCATTCAGTCAGTAGCTTCAAACATTTCTGGACGTTTTTCAATGGCAAAAATCAATGAATATTGTAAATGCACAAACAGTAATATCTCCACATTGCACGGTGCAATTCTGAAATTTTTAGCTTTTTCCTGTTAATCCTAGCATGATAAAGAAGATTCAAAGAGAGTGAGATGCCAGCTCCTTTCATTCAGTCAGTAGCTTCAAACATTTCTGGTATATGAAAAACATGTTTTTCAATGGCAAAAATCAATGAATATTGTAAATGCACAAACAGTAATATCTCCACATTGCACGGTGCAATTCTGAAATTTTTAGCTTTTTCCTGTTAATCCTAGCATGATAAAGAAGATTCAAAGAGAGTGAGATGCCAGCTCCTTTCATTCAGTCAGTAGCTTCAAACATTTCTGGACGTTTTTCAATGGCAAAAATCAATGAATATTGTAAATGCACAAACAGTAATATCTCCACATTGCACGGTGCAATTCTGAAATTTTTAGCTTTTTCCTGTTAATCCTAGCATGATAAAGAAGATTCAAAGAGAGTGAGATGCCAGCTCCTTTCATTCAGTCAGTAGCTTCAAACATTTCTGGTATATGAAAAACATGTTTTTCAATGGCAAAAATCAATGAATATTGTAAATGCACAAACAGTAATATCTCCACATTGCACGGTGCAATTCTGAAATTTTTAGCTTTTTCCTGTTAATCCTAGCATGATAAAGAAGATTCAAAGAGAGTGAGATGCCAGCTCCTTTCATTCAGTCAGTAGCTTCAAACATTTCTGGTATATGAAAAACATGTTTTTCAATGGCAAAAATCAATGAATATTGTAAATGCACAAACAGTAATATCTCCACATTGCACGGTGCAATTCTGAAATTTTTAGCTTTTTCCTGTTAATCCTAGCATGATAAAGAAGATTCAAAGAGAGTGAGATGCCAGCTCCTTTCATTCAGTCAGTAGCTTCAAACATTTCTGGTATATGAAAAACATGTTTTTCAATGGCAAAAATCAATGAATATTGTAAATGCACAAACAGTAATATCTCCACATTGCATGGTGCAATTCTGAAATTTTTAGCTTTTTCCTGTTAATCCTAGCATGATAAAGAAGATTCAAAGAGAGTGAGATGCCAGCTCCTTTCATTCAGTCAGTAGCTTCAAACATTTCTGGACGTTTTTCAATGGCAAAAATCAATGAATATTGTAAATGCACAAACAGTAATATCTCCACATTGCACGGTGCAATTCTGAAATTTTTAGCTTTTTCCTGTTAATCCTAGCATGATAAAGAAGATTCAAAGAGAGTGAGATGCCAGCTCCTTTCATTCAGTCAGTAGCTTCAAACATTTCTGGTATATGAAAAACATGTTTTTCAATGGCAAAAATCAATGAATATTGTAAATGCACAAACAGTAATATCTCCACATTGCACGGTGCAATTCTGAAATTTTTAGCTTTTTCCTGTTAATCCTAGCATGATAAAGAAGATTCAAAGAGAGTGAGATGCCAGCTCCTTTCATTCAGTCAGTAGCTTCAAACATTTCTGGACGTTTTTCAATGGCAAAAATCAATGAATATTGTAAATGCACAAACAGTAATATCTCCACATTGCAAGGTGCAATTCTGAAATTTTTTGCTTTTTCCTGCTAATCCTAGCATGATAAAGAAGATTCAAAGAGAGTGAGATGCCAGCTCCTTTCATTCAGTCAGTAGCTTCAAACATTTCTGGTATATGAAAAACATGTTTTTCAATGGCAAAAATCAATGAATATTGTAAATGCACAAACAGTAATATCTCCACATTGCACGGTGCAATTCTGAAATTTTTAGCTTTTTCCTGTTAATCCTAGCATGATAAAGAAGATTCAAAGAGAGTGAGATGCCAGCTCCTTTCATTCAGTCAGTAGCTTCAAACATTTCTGGACGTTTTTCAATGGCAAAAATCAATGAATATTGTAAATGCACAAACAGTAATATCTCCACATTGCACGGTGCAATTCTGAAATTTTTTGCTTTTTCCTGCTAATCCTAGCATGATAAAGAAGATTCAAAGAGAGTGAGATGCCAGCTCCTTTCATTCAGTCAGTAGCTTCAAACATTTCTGGACGTTTTTCAATGGCAAAAATCAATGAATATTGTAAATGCACAAACAGTAATATCTCCACATTGCACGGTGCAATTCTGAAATTTTTAGCTTTTTCCTGTTAATCCTAGCATGATAAAGAAGATTCAAAGAGAGTGAGATGCCAGCTCCTTTCATTCAGTCAGTAGCTTCAAACATTTCTGGTATATGAAAAACATGTTTTTCAATGGCAAAAATCAATGAATATTGTAAATGCACAAACAGTAATATCTCCACATTGCACGGTGCAATTCTGAAATTTTTAGCTTTTTCCTGTTAATCCTAGCATGATAAAGAAGATTCAAAGAGAGTGAGATGCCAGCTCCTTTCATTCAGTCAGTAGCTTCAAACATTTCTGGACGTTTTTCAATGGCAAAAATCAATGAATATTGTAAATGCACAAACAGTAATATCTCCACATTGCACGGTGCAATTCTGAAATTTTTAGCTTTTTCCTGTTAATCCTAGCATGATAAAGAAGATTCAAAGAGAGTGAGATGCCAGCTCCTTTCATTCAGTCAGTAGCTTCAAACATTTCTGGTATATGAAAAACATGTTTTTCAATGGCAAAAATCAATGAATATTGTAAATGCACAAACAGTAATATCTCCACATTGCACGGTGCAATTCTGAAATTTTTAGCTTTTTCCTGCTAATCCTAGCATGATAAAGAAGATTCAAAGAGAGTGAGATGCCAGCTCCTTTCATTCAGTCAGTAGCTTCAAACATTTCTGGTATATGAAAAACATGTTTTTCAATGGCAAAAATCAATGAATATTGTAAATGCACAAACAGTAATATCTCCACATTGCACGGTGCAATTCTGAAATTTTTAGCTTTTTCCTGCTAATCCTAGCATGATAAAGAAGATTCAAAGAGAGTGAGATGCCAGCTCCTTTCATTCAGTCAGTAGCTTCAAACATTTCTGGTATATGAAAAACATGTTTTTCAATGGCAAAAATCAATGAATATTGTAAATGCACAAACAGTAATATCTCCACATTGCACGGTGCAATTCTGAAATTTTTAGCTTTTTCCTGTTAATCCTAGCATGATAAAGAAGATTCAAAGAGAGTGAGATGCCAGCTCCTTTCATTCAGTCAGTAGCTTCAAACATTTCTGGACGTTTTTCAATGGCAAAAATCAATGAATATTGTAAATGCACAAACAGTAATATCTCCACATTGCACGGTGCAATTCTGAAATTTTTAGCTTTTTCCTGTTAATCCTAGCATGATAAAGAAGATTCAAAGAGAGTGAGATGCCAGCTCCTTTCATTCAGTCAGTAGCTTCAAACATTTCTGGTATATGAAAAACATGTTTTTCAATGGCAAAAATCAATGAATATTGTAAATGCACAAACAGTAATATCTCCACATTGCACGGTGCAATTCTGAAATTTTTAGCTTTTTCCTGTTAATCCTAGCATGATAAAGAAGATTCAAAGAGAGTGAGATGCCAGCTCCTTTCATTCAGTCAGTAGCTTCAAACATTTCTGGACGTTTTTCAATGGCAAAAATCAATGAATATTGTAAATGCACAAACAGTAATATCTCCACATTGCACGGTGCAATTCTGAAATTTTTAGCTTTTTCCTGTTAATCCTAGCATGATAAAGAAGATTCAAAGAGAGTGAGATGCCAGCTCCTTTCATTCAGTCAGTAGCTTCAAACATTTCTGGTATATGAAAAACATGTTTTTCAATGGCAAAAATCAATGAATATTGTAAATGCACAAACAGTAATATCTCCACATTGCACGGTGCAATTCTGAAATTTTTAGCTTTTTCCTGTTAATCCTAGCATGATGAAGATTCAAAGAGAGTGAGATGCCAGCTCCTTTCATTCAGTCAGTAGCTTCAAACATTTCTGGACGTTTTTCAATGGCAAAAATCAATGAATATTGTAAATGCACAAACAGTAATATCTCCACATTGCACGGTGCAATTCTGAAATTTTTAGCTTTTTCCTGTTAATCCTAGCATGATAAAGAAGATTCAAAGAGAGTGAGATGCCAGCTCCTTTCATTCAGTCAGTAGCTTCAAACATTTCTGGACGTTTTTCAATGGCAAAAATCAATGAATATTGTAAATGCACAAACAGTAATATCTCCACATTGCACGGTGCAATTCTGAAATTTTTAGCTTTTTCCTGTTAATCCTAGCATGATAAAGAAGATTCAAAGAGAGTGAGATGCCAGCTCCTTTCATTCAGTCAGTAGCTTCAAACATTTCTGGTATATGAAAAACATGTTTTTCAATGGCAAAAATCAATGAATATTGTAAATGCACAAACAGTAATATCTCCACATTGCACGGTGCAATTCTGAAATTTTTAGCTTTTTCCTGTTAATCCTAGCATGATAAAGAAGATTCAAAGAGAGTGAGATGCCAGCTCCTTTCATTCAGTCAGTAGCTTCAAACATTTCTGGTATATGAAAAACATGTTTTTCAATGGCAAAAATCAATGAATATTGTAAATGCACAAACAGTAATATCTCCACATTGCACGGTGCAATTCTGAAATTTTTAGCTTTTTCCTGTTAATCCTAGCATGATAAAGAAGATTCAAAGAGAGTGAGATGCCAGCTCCTTTCATTCAGTCAGTAGCTTCAAACATTTCTGGACGTTTTTCAATGGCAAAAATCAATGAATATTGTAAATGCACAAACAGTAATATCTCCACATTGCACGGTGCAATTCTGAAATTTTTAGCTTTTTCCTGTTAATCCTAGCATGATAAAGAAGATTCAAAGAGAGTGAGATGCCAGCTCCTTTCATTCAGTCAGTAGCTTCAAACATTTCTGGTATATGAAAAACATGTTTTTCAATGGCAAAAATCAATGAATATTGTAAATGCACAAACAGTAATATCTCCACATTGCACGGTGCAATTCTGAAATTTTTAGCTTTTTCCTGTTAATCCTAGCATGATAAAGAAGATTCAAAGAGAGTGAGATGCCAGCTCCTTTCATTCAGTCAGTAGCTTCAAACATTTCTGGTATATGAAAAACATGTTTTTCAATGGCAAAAATCAATGAATATTGTAAATGCACAAACAGTAATATCTCCACATTGCACGGTGCAATTCTGAAATTTTTAGCTTTTTCCTGTTAATCCTAGCATGATAAAGAAGATTCAAAGAGAGTGAGATGCCAGCTCCTTTCATTCAGTCAGTAGCTTCAAACATTTCTGGACGTTTTTCAATGGCAAAAATCAATGAATATTGTAAATGCACAAACAGTAATATCTCCACATTGCAAGGTGCAATTCTGAAATTTTTTGCTTTTTCCTGCTAATCCTAGCATGATAAAGAAGATTCAAAGAGAGTGAGATGCCAGCTCCTTTCATTCAGTCAGTAGCTTCAAACATTTCTGGTATATGAAAAACATGTTTTTCAATGGCAAAAATCAATGAATATTGTAAATGCACAAACAGTAATATCTCCACATTGCACGGTGCAATTCTGAAATTTTTAGCTTTTTCCTGTTAATCCTAGCATGATAAAGAAGATTCAAAGAGAGTGAGATGCCAGCTCCTTTCATTCAGTCAGTAGCTTCAAACATTTCTGGACGTTTTTCAATGGCAAAAATCAATGAATATTGTAAATGCACAAACAGTAATATCTCCACATTGCACGGTGCAATTCTGAAATTTTTTGCTTTTTCCTGCTAATCCTAGCATGATAAAGAAGATTCAAAGAGAGTGAGATGCCAGCTCCTTTCATTCAGTCAGTAGCTTCAAACATTTCTGGACGTTTTTCAATGGCAAAAATCAATGAATATTGTAAATGCACAAACAGTAATATCTCCACATTGCACGGTGCAATTCTGAAATTTTTAGCTTTTTCCTGTTAATCCTAGCATGATAAAGAAGATTCAAAGAGAGTGAGATGCCAGCTCCTTTCATTCAGTCAGTAGCTTCAAACATTTCTGGTATATGAAAAACATGTTTTTCAATGGCAAAAATCAATGAATATTGTAAATGCACAAACAGTAATATCTCCACATTGCACGGTGCAATTCTGAAATTTTTAGCTTTTTCCTGTTAATCCTAGCATGATAAAGAAGATTCAAAGAGAGTGAGATGCCAGCTCCTTTCATTCAGTCAGTAGCTTCAAACATTTCTGGACGTTTTTCAATGGCAAAAATCAATGAATATTGTAAATGCACAAACAGTAATATCTCCACATTGCACGGTGCAATTCTGAAATTTTTAGCTTTTTCCTGTTAATCCTAGCATGATAAAGAAGATTCAAAGAGAGTGAGATGCCAGCTCCTTTCATTCAGTCAGTAGCTTCAAACATTTCTGGTATATGAAAAACATGTTTTTCAATGGCAAAAATCAATGAATATTGTAAATGCACAAACAGTAATATCTCCACATTGCACGGTGCAATTCTGAAATTTTTAGCTTTTTCCTGCTAATCCTAGCATGATAAAGAAGATTCAAAGAGAGTGAGATGCCAGCTCCTTTCATTCAGTCAGTAGCTTCAAACATTTCTGGTATATGAAAAACATGTTTTTCAATGGCAAAAATCAATGAATATTGTAAATGCACAAACAGTAATATCTCCACATTGCACGGTGCAATTCTGAAATTTTTAGCTTTTTCCTGCTAATCCTAGCATGATAAAGAAGATTCAAAGAGAGTGAGATGCCAGCTCCTTTCATTCAGTCAGTAGCTTCAAACATTTCTGGTATATGAAAAACATGTTTTTCAATGGCAAAAATCAATGAATATTGTAAATGCACAAACAGTAATATCTCCACATTGCACGGTGCAATTCTGAAATTTTTAGCTTTTTCCTGTTAATCCTAGCATGATAAAGAAGATTCAAAGAGAGTGAGATGCCAGCTCCTTTCATTCAGTCAGTAGCTTCAAACATTTCTGGACGTTTTTCAATGGCAAAAATCAATGAATATTGTAAATGCACAAACAGTAATATCTCCACATTGCACGGTGCAATTCTGAAATTTTTAGCTTTTTCCTGTTAATCCTAGCATGATAAAGAAGATTCAAAGAGAGTGAGATGCCAGCTCCTTTCATTCAGTCAGTAGCTTCAAACATTTCTGGTATATGAAAAACATGTTTTTCAATGGCAAAAATCAATGAATATTGTAAATGCACAAACAGTAATATCTCCACATTGCACGGTGCAATTCTGAAATTTTTAGCTTTTTCCTGTTAATCCTAGCATGATAAAGAAGATTCAAAGAGAGTGAGATGCCAGCTCCTTTCATTCAGTCAGTAGCTTCAAACATTTCTGGACGTTTTTCAATGGCAAAAATCAATGAATATTGTAAATGCACAAACAGTAATATCTCCACATTGCACGGTGCAATTCTGAAATTTTTAGCTTTTTCCTGTTAATCCTAGCATGATAAAGAAGATTCAAAGAGAGTGAGATGCCAGCTCCTTTCATTCAGTCAGTAGCTTCAAACATTTCTGGTATATGAAAAACATGTTTTTCAATGGCAAAAATCAATGAATATTGTAAATGCACAAACAGTAATATCTCCACATTGCACGGTGCAATTCTGAAATTTTTAGCTTTTTCCTGTTAATCCTAGCATGATAAGAAGATTCAAAGAGAGTGAGATGCCAGCTCCTTTCATTCAGTCAGTAGCTTCAAACATTTCTGGACGTTTTTCAATGGCAAAAATCAATGAATATTGTAAATGCACAAACAGTAATATCTCCACATTGCACGGTGCAATTCTGAAATTTTTAGCTTTTTCCTGTTAATCCTAGCATGATAAAGAAGATTCAAAGAGAGTGAGATGCCAGCTCCTTTCATTCAGTCAGTAGCTTCAAACATTTCTGGTATAAACGTTTTTCAATGGCAAAAATCAATGAATATTGTAAATGCACAAACAGTAATATCTCCACATTGCACGGTGCAATTCTGAAATTTTTAGCTTTTTCCTGTTAATCCTAGCATGATAAAGAAGATTCAAAGAGAGTGAGATGCCAGCTCCTTTCATTCAGTCAGTAGCTTCAAACATTTCTGGTATATGAAAAACATGTTTTTCAATGGCAAAAATCAATGAATATTGTAAATGCACAAACAGTAATATCTCCACATTGCACGGTGCAATTCTGAAATTTTTAGCTTTTTCCTGTTAATCCTAGCATGATAAAGAAGATTCAAAGAGAGTGAGATGCCAGCTCCTTTCATTCAGTCAGTAGCTTCAAACATTTCTGGTATATGAAAAACATGTTTTTCAATGGCAAAAATCAATGAATATTGTAAATGCACAAACAGTAATATCTCCACATTGCACGGTGCAATTCTGAAATTTTTAGCTTTTTCCTGTTAATCCTAGCATGATAAAGAAGATTCAAAGAGAGTGAGATGCCAGCTCCTTTCATTCAGTCAGTAGCTTCAAACATTTCTGTAATAGAAAAACATGTTTTTCAATGGCAAAAATCAATGAATATTGTAAATGCACAAACAGTAATATCTCCACATTGCACGGTGCAATTCTGAAATTTTTAGCTTTTTCCTGTTAATCCTAGCATGATAAAGAAGATTCAAAGAGAGTGAGATGCCAGCTCCTTTCATTCAGTCAGTAGCTTCAAACATTTCTGGTATATGAAAAACATGTTTTTCAATGGCAAAAATCAATGAATATTGTAAATGCAACAAACAGTAATATCTCCACATTGCACGGTGCAATTCTGAATTTTTAGCTTTTTCCTGTTAATCCTAGCATGATAAAGAAGATTCAAAGAGAGTGAGATGCCAGCTCCTTTCATTCAGTCAGTAGCTTCAAACATTTCTGGTATATGAAAAACATGTTTTTTCAATGGCAAAAATCAATGAATATTGTAAATGCA
>NW_027371655.1:0-24885 GCF_046119375.1 Phyllobates terribilis
TTTTCCTGTTAATCCTAGCATGATAAAGAAGATTCAAAGAGAGTGAGATGCCAGCTCCTTTCATTCAGTCAGTAGCTTCAAACATTTCTGGTATATGAAAAACATGTTTTTCAATGGCAAAAATCAATGAATATTGTAAATGCACAAACAGTAATATCTCCACATTGCAAGGTGCAATTCTGAAATTTTTTGCTTTTTCCTGCTAATCCTAGCATGATAAAGAAGATTCAAAGAGAGTGAGATGCCAGCTCCTTTCATTCAGTCAGTAGCTTCAAACATTTCTGGTATATGAAAAACATGTTTTTCAATGGCAAAAATCAATGAATATTGTAAATGCACAAACAGTAATATCTCCACATTGCAAGGTGCAATTCTGAAATTTTTTGCTTTTTCCTGTTAATCCTAGCATGATAAAGAAGATTCAAAGAGAGTGAGATGCCAGCTCCTTTCATTCAGTCAGTAGCTTCAAACATTTCTGGTATATGAAAAACATGTTTTTCAATGGCAAAAATCAATGAATATTGTAAATGCACAAACAGTAATATCTCCACATTGCACGGTGCAATTCTGAAATTTTTAGCTTTTTCCTGTTAATCCTAGCATGATAAAGAAGATTCAAAGAGAGTGAGATGCCAGCTCCTTTCATTCAGTCAGTAGCTTCAAACATTTCTGGTATATGAAAAACATGTTTTTCAATGGCAAAAATCAATGAATATTGTAAATGCACAAACAGTAATATCTCCACATTGCAAGGTGCAATTCTGAAATTTTTTGCTTTTTCCTGTTAATCCTAGCATGATAAAGAAGATTCAAAGAGAGTGAGATGCCAGCTCCTTTCATTCAGTCAGTAGCTTCAAACATTTCTGGTATATGAAAAACATGTTTTTCAATGGCAAAAATCAATGAATATTGTAAATGCACAAACAGTAATATCTCCACATTGCAAGGTGCAATTCTGAAATTTTTTGCTTTTTCCTGCTAATCCTAGCATGATAAAGAAGATTCAAAGAGAGTGAGATGCCAGCTCCTTTCATTCAGTCAGTAGCTTCAAACATTTCTGGTATATGAAAAACGTTTTTCAATGGCAAAAATCAATGAATATTGTAAATGCACAAACAGTAATATCTCCACATTGCAAGGTGCAATTCTGAAATTTTTTGCTTTTTCCTGCTAATCCTAGCATGATAAAGAAGATTCAAAGAGAGTGAGATGCCAGCTCCTTTCATTCAGTCAGTAGCTTCAAACATTTCTGGTATATGAAAAACATGTTTTTCAATGGCAAAAATCAATGAATATTGTAAATGCACAAACAGTAATATCTCCACATTGCACGGTGCAATTCTGAAATTTTTAGCTTTTTCCTGTTAATCCTAGCATGATAAAGAAGATTCAAAGAGAGTGAGATGCCAGCTCCTTTCATTCAGTCAGTAGCTTCAAACATTTCTGGTATATGAAAAACGTTTTTCAATGGCAAAAATCAATGAATATTGTAAATGCACAAACAGTAATATCTCCACATTGCAAGGTGCAATTCTGAAATTTTTTGCTTTTTCCTGTTAATCCTAGCATGATAAAGAAGATTCAAAGAGAGTGAGATGCCAGCTCCTTTCATTCAGTCAGTAGCTTCAAACATTTCTGGTATATGAAAAACATGTTTTTCAATGGCAAAAATCAATGAATATTGTAAATGCACAAACAGTAATATCTCCACATTGCAAGGTGCAATTCTGAAATTTTTTGCTTTTTCCTGCTAATCCTAGCATGATAAAGAAGATTCAAAGAGAGTGAGATGCCAGCTCCTTTCATTCAGTCAGTAGCTTCAAACATTTCTGGTATATGAAAAACATGTTTTTCAATGGCAAAAATCAATGAATATTGTAAATGCACAAACAGTAATATCTCCACATTGCAAGGTGCAATTCTGAAATTTTTTGCTTTTTCCTGTTAATCCTAGCATGATAAAGAAGATTCAAAGAGAGTGAGATGCCAGCTCCTTTCATTCAGTCAGTAGCTTCAAACATTTCTGGTATATGAAAAACATGTTTTTCAATGGCAAAAATCAATGAATATTGTAAATGCACAAACAGTAATATCTCCACATTGCACGGTGCAATTCTGAAATTTTTAGCTTTTTCCTGTTAATCCTAGCATGATAAAGAAGATTCAAAGAGAGTGAGATGCCAGCTCCTTTCATTCAGTCAGTAGCTTCAAACATTTCTGGTATATGAAAAACATGTTTTTCAATGGCAAAAATCAATGAATATTGTAAATGCACAAACAGTAATATCTCCACATTGCAAGGTGCAATTCTGAAATTTTTTGCTTTTTCCTGTTAATCCTAGCATGATAAAGAAGATTCAAAGAGAGTGAGATGCCAGCTCCTTTCATTCAGTCAGTAGCTTCAAACATTTCTGGTATATGAAAAACATGTTTTTCAATGGCAAAAATCAATGAATATTGTAAATGCACAAACAGTAATATCTCCACATTGCAAGGTGCAATTCTGAAATTTTTTGCTTTTTCCTGCTAATCCTAGCATGATAAAGAAGATTCAAAGAGAGTGAGATGCCAGCTCCTTTCATTCAGTCAGTAGCTTCAAACATTTCTGGTATATGAAAAACGTTTTTCAATGGCAAAAATCAATGAATATTGTAAATGCACAAACAGTAATATCTCCACATTGCAAGGTGCAATTCTGAAATTTTTTGCTTTTTCCTGCTAATCCTAGCATGATAAAGAAGATTCAAAGAGAGTGAGATGCCAGCTCCTTTCATTCAGTCAGTAGCTTCAAACATTTCTGGTATATGAAAAACATGTTTTTCAATGGCAAAAATCAATGAATATTGTAAATGCACAAACAGTAATATCTCCACATTGCACGGTGCAATTCTGAAATTTTTAGCTTTTTCCTGTTAATCCTAGCATGATAAAGAAGATTCAAAGAGAGTGAGATGCCAGCTCCTTTCATTCAGTCAGTAGCTTCAAACATTTCTGGTATATGAAAAACGTTTTTCAATGGCAAAAATCAA
This sequence comes from Phyllobates terribilis, assembly GCF_046119375.1. Classification (NCBI taxonomy): domain Eukaryota; kingdom Metazoa; phylum Chordata; class Amphibia; order Anura; family Dendrobatidae; genus Phyllobates; species Phyllobates terribilis. The sequence continues at coordinate 3,030 of NW_027371655.1, forward strand.
TGAATATTGTAAATGCACAAACAGTAATATCTCCACATTGCAAGGTGCAATTCTGAAATTTTTTGCTTTTTCCTGTTAATCCTAGCATGATAAAGAAGATTCAAAGAGAGTGAGATGCCAGCTCCTTTCATTCAGTCAGTAGCTTCAAACATTTCTGGTATATGAAAAACATGTTTTTCAATGGCAAAAATCAATGAATATTGTAAATGCACAAACAGTAATATCTCCACATTGCAAGGTGCAATTCTGAAATTTTTTGCTTTTTCCTGCTAATCCTAGCATGATAAAGAAGATTCAAAGAGAGTGAGATGCCAGCTCCTTTCATTCAGTCAGTAGCTTCAAACATTTCTGGTATATGAAAAACATGTTTTTCAATGGCAAAAATCAATGAATATTGTAAATGCACAAACAGTAATATCTCCACATTGCAAGGTGCAATTCTGAAATTTTTTGCTTTTTCCTGTTAATCCTAGCATGATAAAGAAGATTCAAAGAGAGTGAGATGCCAGCTCCTTTCATTCAGTCAGTAGCTTCAAACATTTCTGGTATATGAAAAACATGTTTTTCAATGGCAAAAATCAATGAATATTGTAAATGCACAAACAGTAATATCTCCACATTGCAAGGTGCAATTCTGAAATTTTTTGCTTTTTCCTGTTAATCCTAGCATGATAAAGAAGATTCAAAGAGAGTGAGATGCCAGCTCCTTTCATTCAGTCAGTAGCTTCAAACATTTCTGGTATATGAAAAACATGTTTTTCAATGGCAAAAATCAATGAATATTGTAAATGCACAAACAGTAATATCTCCACATTGCAAGGTGCAATTCTGAAATTTTTTGCTTTTTCCTGCTAATCCTAGCATGATAAAGAAGATTCAAAGAGAGTGAGATGCCAGCTCCTTTCATTCAGTCAGTAGCTTCAAACATTTCTGGTATATGAAAAACGTTTTTCAATGGCAAAAATCAATGAATATTGTAAATGCACAAACAGTAATATCTCCACATTGCAAGGTGCAATTCTGAAATTTTTTGCTTTTTCCTGCTAATCCTAGCATGATAAAGAAGATTCAAAGAGAGTGAGATGCCAGCTCCTTTCATTCAGTCAGTAGCTTCAAACATTTCTGGTATATGAAAAACATGTTTTTCAATGGCAAAAATCAATGAATATTGTAAATGCACAAACAGTAATATCTCCACATTGCACGGTGCAATTCTGAAATTTTTAGCTTTTTCCTGTTAATCCTAGCATGATAAAGAAGATTCAAAGAGAGTGAGATGCCAGCTCCTTTCATTCAGTCAGTAGCTTCAAACATTTCTGGTATATGAAAAACGTTTTTCAATGGCAAAAATCAATGAATATTGTAAATGCACAAACAGTAATATCTCCACATTGCAAGGTGCAATTCTGAAATTTTTTGCTTTTTCCTGTTAATCCTAGCATGATAAAGAAGATTCAAAGAGAGTGAGATGCCAGCTCCTTTCATTCAGTCAGTAGCTTCAAACATTTCTGGTATATGAAAAACATGTTTTTCAATGGCAAAAATCAATGAATATTGTAAATGCACAAACAGTAATATCTCCGCATTGCAAGGTGCAATTCTGAAATTTTTTGCTTTTTCCTGCTAATCCTAGCATGATAAAGAAGATTCAAAGAGAGTGAGATGCCAGCTCCTTTCATTCAGTCAGTAGCTTCAAACATTTCTGGTATATGAAAAACATGTTTTTCAATGGCAAAAATCAATGAATATTGTAAATGCACAAACAGTAATATCTCCACATTGCACGGTGCAATTCTGAAATTTTTAGCTTTTTCCTGTTAATCCTAGCATGATAAAGAAGATTCAAAGAGAGTGAGATGCCAGCTCCTTTCATTCAGTCAGTAGCTTCAAACATTTCTGGTATATGAAAAACATGTTTTTCAATGGCAAAAATCAATGAATATTGTAAATGCACAAACAGTAATATCTCCACATTGCAAGGTGCAATTCTGAAATTTTTTGCTTTTTCCTGCTAATCCTAGCATGATAAAGAAGATTCAAAGAGAGTGAGATGCCAGCTCCTTTCATTCAGTCAGTAGCTTCAAACATTTCTGGTATATGAAAAACATGTTTTTCAATGGCAAAAATCAATGAATATTGTAAATGCACAAACAGTAATATCTCCACATTGCAAGGTGCAATTCTGAAATTTTTTGCTTTTTCCTGTTAATCCTAGCATGATAAAGAAGATTCAAAGAGAGTGAGATGCCAGCTCCTTTCATTCAGTCAGTAGCTTCAAACATTTCTGGTATATGAAAAACGTTTTTCAATGGCAAAAATCAATGAATATTGTAAATGCACAAACAGTAATATCTCCACATTGCAAGGTGCAATTCTGAAATTTTTTGCTTTTTCCTGCTAATCCTAGCATGATAAAGAAGATTCAAAGAGAGTGAGATGCCAGCTCCTTTCATTCAGTCAGTAGCTTCAAACATTTCTGGTATATGAAAAACGTTTTTCAATGGCAAAAATCAATGAATATTGTAAATGCACAAACAGTAATATCTCCACATTGCAAGGTGCAATTCTGAAATTTTTTGCTTTTTCCTGTTAATCCTAGCATGATAAAGAAGATTCAAAGAGAGTGAGATGCCAGCTCCTTTCATTCAGTCAGTAGCTTCAAACATTTCTGGTATATGAAAAACATGTTTTTCAATGGCAAAAATCAATGAATATTGTAAATGCACAAACAGTAATATCTCCACATTGCACGGTGCAATTCTGAAATTTTTACCTTTTTCCTGTTAATCCTAGCATGATAAAGAAGATTCAAAGAGAGTGAGATGCCAGCTCCTTTCATTCAGTCAGTAGCTTCAAACATTTCTGGTATATGAAAAACATGTTTTTCAATGGCAAAAATCAATGAATATTGTAAATGCACAAACAGTAATATCTCCACATTGCAAGGTGCAATTCTGAAATTTTTTGCTTTTTCCTGTTAATCCTAGCATGATAAAGAAGATTCAAAGAGAGTGAGATGCCAGCTCCTTTCATTCAGTCAGTAGCTTCAAACATTTCTGGTATATGAAAAACATGTTTTTCAATGGCAAAAATCAATGAATATTGTAAATGCACAAACAGTAATATCTCCACATTGCAAGGTGCAATTCTGAAATTTTTTGCTTTTTCCTGCTAATCCTAGCATGATAAAGAAGATTCAAAGAGAGTGAGATGCCAGCTCCTTTCATTCAGTCAGTAGCTTCAAACATTTCTGGTATATGAAAAACGTTTTTCAATGGCAAAAATCAATGAATATTGTAAATGCACAAACAGTAATATCTCCACATTGCAAGGTGCAATTCTGAAATTTTTTGCTTTTTCCTGTTAATCCTAGCATGATAAAGAAGATTCAAAGAGAGTGAGATGCCAGCTCCTTTCATTCAGTCAGTAGCTTCAAACATTTCTGGTATATGAAAAACATGTTTTTCAATGGCAAAAATCAATGAATATTGTAAATGCACAAACAGTAATATCTCCACATTGCAAGGTGCAATTCTGAAATTTTTTGCTTTTTCCTGCTAATCCTAGCATGATAAAGAAGATTCAAAGAGAGTGAGATGCCAGCTCCTTTCATTCAGTCAGTAGCTTCAAACATTTCTGGTATATGAAAAACGTTTTTCAATGGCAAAAATCAATGAATATTGTAAATGCACAAACAGTAATATCTCCACATTGCAAGGTGCAATTCTGAAATTTTTTGCTTTTTCCTGCTAATCCTAGCATGATAAAGAAGATTCAAAGAGAGTGAGATGCCAGCTCCTTTCATTCAGTCAGTAGCTTCAAACATTTCTGGTATATGAAAAACATGTTTTTCAATGGCAAAAATCAATGAATATTGTAAATGCACAAACAGTAATATCTCCACATTGCACGGTGCAATTCTGAAATTTTTAGCTTTTTCCTGTTAATCCTAGCATGATAAAGAAGATTCAAAGAGAGTGAGATGCCAGCTCCTTTCATTCAGTCAGTAGCTTCAAACATTTCTGGTATATGAAAAACGTTTTTCAATGGCAAAAATCAATGAATATTGTAAATGCACAAACAGTAATATCTCCACATTGCAAGGTGCAATTCTGAAATTTTTTGCTTTTTCCTGTTAATCCTAGCATGATAAAGAAGATTCAAAGAGAGTGAGATGCCAGCTCCTTTCATTCAGTCAGTAGCTTCAAACATTTCTGGTATATGAAAAACATGTTTTTCAATGGCAAAAATCAATGAATATTGTAAATGCACAAACAGTAATATCTCCGCATTGCAAGGTGCAATTCTGAAATTTTTTGCTTTTTCCTGCTAATCCTAGCATGATAAAGAAGATTCAAAGAGAGTGAGATGCCAGCTCCTTTCATTCAGTCAGTAGCTTCAAACATTTCTGGTATATGAAAAACATGTTTTTCAATGGCAAAAATCAATGAATATTGTAAATGCACAAACAGTAATATCTCCACATTGCACGGTGCAATTCTGAAATTTTTAGCTTTTTCCTGTTAATCCTAGCATGATAAAGAAGATTCAAAGAGAGTGAGATGCCAGCTCCTTTCATTCAGTCAGTAGCTTCAAACATTTCTGGTATATGAAAAACATGTTTTTCAATGGCAAAAATCAATGAATATTGTAAATGCACAAACAGTAATATCTCCACATTGCAAGGTGCAATTCTGAAATTTTTTGCTTTTTCCTGCTAATCCTAGCATGATAAAGAAGATTCAAAGAGAGTGAGATGCCAGCTCCTTTCATTCAGTCAGTAGCTTCAAACATTTCTGGTATATGAAAAACATGTTTTTCAATGGCAAAAATCAATGAATATTGTAAATGCACAAACAGTAATATCTCCACATTGCAAGGTGCAATTCTGAAATTTTTTGCTTTTTCCTGTTAATCCTAGCATGATAAAGAAGATTCAAAGAGAGTGAGATGCCAGCTCCTTTCATTCAGTCAGTAGCTTCAAACATTTCTGGTATATGAAAAACGTTTTTCAATGGCAAAAATCAATGAATATTGTAAATGCACAAACAGTAATATCTCCACATTGCAAGGTGCAATTCTGAAATTTTTTGCTTTTTCCTGCTAATCCTAGCATGATAAAGAAGATTCAAAGAGAGTGAGATGCCAGCTCCTTTCATTCAGTCAGTAGCTTCAAACATTTCTGGTATATGAAAAACGTTTTTCAATGGCAAAAATCAATGAATATTGTAAATGCACAAACAGTAATATCTCCACATTGCAAGGTGCAATTCTGAAATTTTTTGCTTTTTCCTGTTAATCCTAGCATGATAAAGAAGATTCAAAGAGAGTGAGATGCCAGCTCCTTTCATTCAGTCAGTAGCTTCAAACATTTCTGGTATATGAAAAACATGTTTTTCAATGGCAAAAATCAATGAATATTGTAAATGCACAAACAGTAATATCTCCGCATTGCAAGGTGCAATTCTGAAATTTTTTGCTTTTTCCTGCTAATCCTAGCATGATAAAGAAGATTCAAAGAGAGTGAGATGCCAGCTCCTTTCATTCAGTCAGTAGCTTCAAACATTTCTGGTATATGAAAAACATGTTTTTCAATGGCAAAAATCAATGAATATTGTAAATGCACAAACAGTAATATCTCCACATTGCACGGTGCAATTCTGAAATTTTTAGCTTTTTCCTGTTAATCCTAGCATGATAAAGAAGATTCAAAGAGAGTGAGATGCCAGCTCCTTTCATTCAGTCAGTAGCTTCAAACATTTCTGGTATATGAAAAACGTTTTTCAATGGCAAAAATCAATGAATATTGTAAATGCACAAACAGTAATATCTCCACATTGCAAGGTGCAATTCTGAAATTTTTTGCTTTTTCCTGCTAATCCTAGCATGATAAAGAAGATTCAAAGAGAGTGAGATGCCAGCTCCTTTCATTCAGTCAGTAGCTTCAAACATTTCTGGTATATGAAAAACGTTTTTCAATGGCAAAAATCAATGAATATTGTAAATGCACAAACAGTAATATCTCCACATTGCACGGTGCAATTCTGAAATTTTTTGCTTTTTCCTGTTAATCCTAGCATGATAAAGAAGATTCAAAGAGAGTGAGATGCCAGCTCCTTTCATTCAGTCAGTAGCTTCAAACATTTCTGGTATATGAAAAACATGTTTTTCAATGGCAAAAATCAATGAATATTGTAAATGCACAAACAGTAATATCTCCACATTGCACGGTGCAATTCTGAAATTTTTAGCTTTTTCCTGTTAATCCTAGCATGATAAAGAAGATTCAAAGAGAGTGAGATGCCAGCTCCTTTCATTCAGTCAGTAGCTTCAAACATTTCTGGTATATGAAAAACATGTTTTTCAATGGCAAAAATCAATGAATATTGTAAATGCACAAACAGTAATATCTCCACATTGCAAGGTGCAATTCTGAAATTTTTTGCTTTTTCCTGCTAATCCTAGCATGATAAAGAAGATTCAAAGAGAGTGAGATGCCAGCTCCTTTCATTCAGTCAGTAGCTTCAAACATTTCTGGTATATGAAAAACATGTTTTTCAATGGCAAAAATCAATGAATATTGTAAATGCACAAACAGTAATATCTCCACATTGCACGGTGCAATTCTGAAATTTTTAGCTTTTTCCTGTTAATCCTAGCATGATAAAGAAGATTCAAAGAGAGTGAGATGCCAGCTCCTTTCATTCAGTCAGTAGCTTCAAACATTTCTGGTATATGAAAAACGTTTTTCAATGGCAAAAATCAATGAATATTGTAAATGCACAAACAGTAATATCTCCACATTGCAAGGTGCAATTCTGAAATTTTTTGCTTTTTCCTGTTAATCCTAGCATGATAAAGAAGATTCAAAGAGAGTGAGATGCCAGCTCCTTTCATTCAGTCAGTAGCTTCAAACATTTCTGGTATATGAAAAACATGTTTTTCAATGGCAAAAATCAATGAATATTGTAAATGCACAAACAGTAATATCTCCGCATTGCAAGGTGCAATTCTGAAATTTTTTGCTTTTTCCTGCTAATCCTAGCATGATAAAGAAGATTCAAAGAGAGTGAGATGCCAGCTCCTTTCATTCAGTCAGTAGCTTCAAACATTTCTGGTATATGAAAAACATGTTTTTCAATGGCAAAAATCAATGAATATTGTAAATGCACAAACAGTAATATCTCCACATTGCACGGTGCAATTCTGAAATTTTTAGCTTTTTCCTGTTAATCCTAGCATGATAAAGAAGATTCAAAGAGAGTGAGATGCCAGCTCCTTTCATTCAGTCAGTAGCTTCAAACATTTCTGGTATATGAAAAACATGTTTTTCAATGGCAAAAATCAATGAATATTGTAAATGCACAAACAGTAATATCTCCACATTGCAAGGTGCAATTCTGAAATTTTTTGCTTTTTCCTGCTAATCCTAGCATGATAAAGAAGATTCAAAGAGAGTGAGATGCCAGCTCCTTTCATTCAGTCAGTAGCTTCAAACATTTCTGGTATATGAAAAACATGTTTTTCAATGGCAAAAATCAATGAATATTGTAAATGCACAAACAGTAATATCTCCACATTGCAAGGTGCAATTCTGAAATTTTTTGCTTTTTCCTGCTAATCCTAGCATGATAAAGAAGATTCAAAGAGAGTGAGATGCCAGCTCCTTTCATTCAGTCAGTAGCTTCAAACATTTCTGGTATATGAAAAACATGTTTTTCAATGGCAAAAATCAATGAATATTGTAAATGCACAAACAGTAATATCTCCACATTGCACGGTGCAATTCTGAAATTTTTAGCTTTTTCCTGTTAATCCTAGCATGATAAAGAAGATTCAAAGAGAGTGAGATGCCAGCTCCTTTCATTCAGTCAGTAGCTTCAAACATTTCTGGTATATGAAAAACGTTTTTCAATGGCAAAAATCAATGAATATTGTAAATGCACAAACAGTAATATCTCCACATTGCAAGGTGCAATTCTGAAATTTTTTGCTTTTTCCTGTTAATCCTAGCATGATAAAGAAGATTCAAAGAGAGTGAGATGCCAGCTCCTTTCATTCAGTCAGTAGCTTCAAACATTTCTGGTATATGAAAAACATGTTTTTCAATGGCAAAAATCAATGAATATTGTAAATGCACAAACAGTAATATCTCCGCATTGCAAGGTGCAATTCTGAAATTTTTTGCTTTTTCCTGCTAATCCTAGCATGATAAAGAAGATTCAAAGAGAGTGAGATGCCAGCTCCTTTCATTCAGTCAGTAGCTTCAAACATTTCTGGTATATGAAAAACATGTTTTTCAATGGCAAAAATCAATGAATATTGTAAATGCACAAACAGTAATATCTCCACATTGCACGGTGCAATTCTGAAATTTTTAGCTTTTTCCTGTTAATCCTAGCATGATAAAGATTCAAAGAGAGTGAGATGCCAGCTCCTTTCATTCAGTCAGTAGCTTCAAACATTTCTGGTATATGAAAAACATGTTTTTCAATGGCAAAAATCAATGAATATTGTAAATGCACAAACAGTAATATCTCCACATTGCAAGGTGCAATTCTGAAATTTTTTGCTTTTTCCTGCTAATCCTAGCATGATAAAGAAGATTCAAAGAGAGTGAGATGCCAGCTCCTTTCATTCAGTCAGTAGCTTCAAACATTTCTGGTATATGAAAAACATGTTTTTCAATGGCAAAAATCAATGAATATTGTAAATGCACAAACAGTAATATCTCCACATTGCAAGGTGCAATTCTGAAATTTTTTGCTTTTTCCTGTTAATCCTAGCATGATAAAGAAGATTCAAAGAGAGTGAGATGCCAGCTCCTTTCATTCAGTCAGTAGCTTCAAACATTTCTGGTATATGAAAAACGTTTTTCAATGGCAAAAATCAATGAATATTGTAAATGCACAAACAGTAATATCTCCACATTGCAAGGTGCAATTCTGAAATTTTTTGCTTTTTCCTGCTAATCCTAGCATGATAAAGAAGATTCAAAGAGAGTGAGATGCCAGCTCCTTTCATTCAGTCAGTAGCTTCAAACATTTCTGGTATATGAAAAACGTTTTTCAATGGCAAAAATCAATGAATATTGTAAATGCACAAACAGTAATATCTCCACATTGCAAGGTGCAATTCTGAAATTTTTTGCTTTTTCCTGTTAATCCTAGCATGATAAAGAAGATTCAAAGAGAGTGAGATGCCAGCTCCTTTCATTCAGTCAGTAGCTTCAAACATTTCTGGTATATGAAAAACGTTTTTCAATGGCAAAAATCAATGAATATTGTAAATGCACAAACAGTAATATCTCCGCATTGCAAGGTGCAATTCTGAAATTTTTTGCTTTTTCCTGCTAATCCTAGCATGATAAAGAAGATTCAAAGAGAGTGAGATGCCAGCTCCTTTCATTCAGTCAGTAGCTTCAAACATTTCTGGTATATGAAAAACATGTTTTTCAATGGCAAAAATCAATGAATATTGTAAATGCACAAACAGTAATATCTCCACATTGCAAGGTGCAATTCTGAAATTTTTTGCTTTTTCCTGCTAATCCTAGCATGATAAAGAAGATTCAAAGAGAGTGAGATGCCAGCTCCTTTCATTCAGTCAGTAGCTTCAAACATTTCTGGTATATGAAAAACGTTTTTCAATGGCAAAAATCAATGAATATTGTAAATGCACAAACAGTAATATCTCCACATTGCACGGTGCAATTCTGAAATTTTTAGCTTTTTCCTGTTAATCCTAGCATGATAAAGAAGATTCAAAGAGAGTGAGATGCCAGCTCCTTTCATTCAGTCAGTAGCTTCAAACATTTCTGGTATATGAAAAACATGTTTTTCAATGGCAAAAATCAATGAATATTGTAAATGCACAAACAGTAATATCTCCACATTGCAAGGTGCAATTCTGAAATTTTTTGCTTTTTCCTGCTAATCCTAGCATGATAAAGAAGATTCAAAGAGAGTGAGATGCCAGCTCCTTTCATTCAGTCAGTAGCTTCAAACATTTCTGGTATATGAAAAACATGTTTTTCAATGGCAAAAATCAATGAATATTGTAAATGCACAAACAGTAATATCTCCACATTGCACGGTGCAATTCTGAAATTTTTAGCTTTTTCCTGTTAATCCTAGCATGATAAAGAAGATTCAAAGAGAGTGAGATGCCAGCTCCTTTCATTCAGTCAGTAGCTTCAAACATTTCTGGTATATGAAAAACGTTTTTCAATGGCAAAAATCAATGAATATTGTAAATGCACAAACAGTAATATCTCCACATTGCACGGTGCAATTCTGAAATTTTTAGCTTTTTCCTGTTAATCCTAGCATGATAAAGAAGATTCAAAGAGAGTGAGATGCCAGCTCCTTTCATTCAGTCAGTAGCTTCAAACATTTCTGGTATATGAAAAACATGTTTTTCAATGGCAAAAATCAATGAATATTGTAAATGCACAAACAGTAATATCTCCACATTGCAAGGTGCAATTCTGAAATTTTTTGCTTTTTCCTGCTAATCCTAGCATGATAAAGAAGATTCAAAGAGAGTGAGATGCCAGCTCCTTTCATTCAGTCAGTAGCTTCAAACATTTCTGGTATATGAAAAACATGTTTTTCAATGGCAAAAATCAATGAATATTGTAAATGCACAAACAGTAATATCTCCACATTGCACAGTGCAATTCTGAAATTTTTAGCTTTTTCCTGTTAATCCTAGCATGATAAAGAAGATTCAAAGAGAGTGAGATGCCAGCTCCTTTCATTCAGTCAGTAGCTTCAAACATTTTTGGTATATGAAAAACGTTTTTCAATGGCAAAAATCAATGAATATTGTAAATGCACAAACAGTAATATCTCCACATTGCACGGTGCAATTCTGAAATTTTTAGCTTTTTCCTGTTAATCCTAGCATGATAAAGAAGATTCAAAGAGAGTGAGATGCCAGCTCCTTTCATTCAGTCAGTAGCTTCAAACATTTCTGGTATATGAAAAACGTTTTTCAATGGCAAAAATCAATGAATATTGTAAATGCACAAACAGTAATATCTCCACATTGCAAGGTGCAATTCTGAAATTTTTTGCTTTTTCCTGCTAATCCTAGCATGATAAAGAAGATTCAAAGAGAGTGAGATGCCAGCTCCTTTCATACAGTCAGTAGCTTCAAACATTTCTGGTATATGAAAAACATGTTTTTCAATGGCAAAAATCAATGAATATTGTAAATGCACAAACAGTAATATCTCCACATTGCACGGTGCAATTCTGAAATTTTTAGCTTTTTCCTGTTAATCCTAGCATGATAAAGAAGATTCAAAGAGAGTGAGATGCCAGCTCCTTTCATTCAGTCAGTAGCTTCAAACATTTCTGGTATATGAAAAACATGTTTTTCAATGGCAAAAATCAATGAATATTGTAAATGCACAAACAGTAATATCTCCACATTGCACGGTGCAATTCTGAAATTTTTAGCTTTTTCCTGCTAATCCTAGCATGATAAAGAAGATTCAAAGAGAGTGAGATGCCAGCTCCTTTCATTCAGTCAGTAGCTTCAAACATTTCTGGTATATGAAAAACATGTTTTTCAATGGCAAAAATCAATGAATATTGTAAATGCACAAACAGTAATATCTCCACATTGCAAGGTGCAATTCTGAAATTTTTTGCTTTTTCCTGCTAATCCTAGCATGATAAAGAAAATTCAAAGAGAGTGAGATGCCAGCTCCTTTCATTCAGTCAGTAGCTTCAAACATTTCTGGTATATGAAAAACATGTTTTTCAATGGCAAAAATCAATGAATATTGTAAATGCACAAACAGTAATATCTCCACATTGCACGGTGCAATTCTGAAATTTTTACCTTTTTCCTGTTAATCCTAGCATGATAAAGAAGATTCAAAGAGAGTGAGATGCCAGCTCCTTTCATTCAGTCAGTAGCTTCAAACATTTCTGGTATATGAAAAACATGTTTTTCAATGGCAAAAATCAATGAATATTGTAAATGCACAAACAGTAATATCTCCACATTGCAAGGTGCAATTCTGAAATTTTTTGCTTTTTCCTGTTAATCCTAGCATGATAAAGAAGATTCAAAGAGAGTGAGATGCCAGCTCCTTTCATTCAGTCAGTAGCTTCAAACATTTCTGGTATATGAAAAACATGTTTTTCAATGGCAAAAATCAATGAATATTGTAAATGCACAAACAGTAATATCTCCACATTGCACGGTGCAATTCTGAAATTTTTAGCTTTTTCCTGTTAATCCTAGCATGATAAAGAAGATTCAAAGAGAGTGAGATGCCAGCTCCTTTCATTCAGTCAGTAGCTTCAAACATTTCTGGTATATGAAAAACGTTTTTCAATGGCAAAAATCAATGAATATTGTAAATGCACAAACAGTAATATCTCCACATTGCAAGGTGCAATTCTGAAATTTTTTGCTTTTTCCTGTTAATCCTAGCATGATAAAGAAGATTCAAAGAGAGTGAGATGCCAGCTCCTTTCATTCAGTCAGTAGCTTCAAACATTTCTGGTATATGAAAAACATGTTTTTCAATGGCAAAAATCAATGAATATTGTAAATGCACAAACAGTAATATCTCCGCATTGCAAGGTGCAATTGTGAAATTTTTTGCTTTTTCCTGCTAATCCTAGCATGATAAAGAAGATTCAAAGAGAGTGAGATGCCAGCTCCTTTCATTCAGTCAGTAGCTTCAAACATTTCTGGTATATGAAAAACGTTTTTCAATGGCAAAAATCAATGAATATTGTAAATGCACAAACAGTAATATCTCCACATTGCACGGTGCAATTCTGAAATTTTTAGCTTTTTCCTGTTAATCCTAGCATGATAACGAAGATTCAAAGAGAGTGAGATGCCAGCTCCTTTCATTCAGTCAGTAGCTTCAAACATTTCTGGTATATGAAAAACATGTTTTTCAATGGCAAAAATCAATGAATATTGTAAATGCACAAACAGTAATATCTCCACATTGCAAGGTGCAATTCTGAAATTTTTTGCTTTTTCCTGTTAATCCTAGCATGATAAAGAAGATTCAAAGAGAGTGAGATGCCAGCTCCTTTCATTCAGTCAGTAGCTTCAAACATTTCTGGTATATGAAAAACATGTTTTTCAATGGCAAAAATCAATGAATATTGTAAATGCACAAACAGTAATATCTCCACATTGCAAGGTGCAATTCTGAAATTTTTTGCTTTTTCCTGCTAATCCTAGCATGATAAAGAAGATTCAAAGAGAGTGAGATGCCAGCTCCTTTCATTCAGTCAGTAGCTTCAAACATTTCTGGTATATGAAAAACATGTTTTTCAATGGCAAAAATCAATGAATATTGTAAATGCACAAACAGTAATATCTCCACATTGCAAGGTGCAATTCTGAAATTTTTTGCTTTTTCCTGTTAATCCTAGCATGATAAAGAAGATTCAAAGAGAGTGAGATGCCAGCTCCTTTCATTCAGTCAGTAGCTTCAAACATTTCTGGTATATGAAAAACATGTTTTTCAATGGCAAAAATCAATGAATATTGTAAATGCACAAACAGTAATATCTCCACATTGCAAGGTGCAATTCTGAAATTTTTTGCTTTTTCCTGCTAATCCTAGCATGATAAAGAAGATTCAAAGAGAGTGAGATGCCAGCTCCTTTCATTCAGTCAGTAGCTTCAAACATTTCTGGTATATGAAAAACGTTTTTCAATGGCAAAAATCAATGAATATTGTAAATGCACAAACAGTAATATCTCCACATTGCAAGGTGCAATTCTGAAATTTTTTGCTTTTTCCTGCTAATCCTAGCATGATAAAGAAGATTCAAAGAGAGTGAGATGCCAGCTCCTTTCATTCAGTCAGTAGCTTCAAACATTTCTGGTATATGAAAAACGTTTTTCAATGGCAAAAATCAATGAATATTGTAAATGCACAAACAGTAATATCTCCACATTGCACAGTGCAATTCTGAAATTTTTAGCTTTTTCCTGTTAATCCTAGCATGATAAAGAAGATTCAAAGAGAGTGAGATGCCAGCTCCTTTCATTCAGTCAGTAGCTTCAAACATTTTTGGTATATGAAAAACGTTTTTCAATGGCAAAAATCAATGAATATTGTAAATGCACAAACAGTAATATCTCCACATTGCACGGTGCAATTCTGAAATTTTTAGCTTTTTCCTGTTAATCCTAGCATGATAAAGAAGATTCAAAGAGAGTGAGATGCCAGCTCCTTTCATTCAGTCAGTAGCTTCAAACATTTCTGGTATATGAAAAACGTTTTTCAATGGCAAAAATCAATGAATATTGTAAATGCACAAACAGTAATATCTCCACATTGCAAGGTGCAATTCTGAAATTTTTTGCTTTTTCCTGCTAATCCTAGCATGATAAAGAAGATTCAAAGAGAGTGAGATGCCAGCTCCTTTCATACAGTCAGTAGCTTCAAACATTTCTGGTATATGAAAAACATGTTTTTCAATGGCAAAAATCAATGAATATTGTAAATGCACAAACAGTAATATCTCCACATTGCACGGTGCAATTCTGAAATTTTTAGCTTTTTCCTGTTAATCCTAGCATGATAAAGAAGATTCAAAGAGAGTGAGATGCCAGCTCCTTTCATTCAGTCAGTAGCTTCAAACATTTCTGGTATATGAAAAACATGTTTTTCAATGGCAAAAATCAATGAATATTGTAAATGCACAAACAGTAATATCTCCACATTGCACGGTGCAATTCTGAAATTTTTAGCTTTTTCCTGCTAATCCTAGCATGATAAAGAAGATTCAAAGAGAGTGAGATGCCAGCTCCTTTCATTCAGTCAGTAGCTTCAAACATTTCTGGTATATGAAAAACATGTTTTTCAATGGCAAAAATCAATGAATATTGTAAATGCACAAACAGTAATATCTCCACATTGCAAGGTGCAATTCTGAAATTTTTTGCTTTTTCCTGCTAATCCTAGCATGATAAAGAAGATTCAAAGAGAGTGAGATGCCAGCTCCTTTCATTCAGTCAGTAGCTTCAAACATTTCTGGTATATGAAAAACATGTTTTTCAATGGCAAAAATCAATGAATATTGTAAATGCACAAACAGTAATATCTCCACATTGCACGGTGCAATTCTGAAATTTTTAGCTTTTTCCTGTTAATCCTAGCATGATAAAGAAGATTCAAAGAGAGTGAGATGCCAGCTCCTTTCATTCAGTCAGTAGCTTCAAACATTTCTGGTATATGAAAAACATGTTTTTCAATGGCAAAAATCAATGAATATTGTAAATGCACAAACAGTAATATCTCCACATTGCAAGGTGCAATTCTGAAATTTTTTGCTTTTTCCTGTTAATCCTAGCATGATAAAGAAGATTCAAAGAGAGTGAGATGCCAGCTCCTTTCATTCAGTCAGTAGCTTCAAACATTTCTGGTATATGAAAAACATGTTTTTCAATGGCAAAAATCAATGAATATTGTAAATGCACAAACAGTAATATCTCCACATTGCAAGGTGCAATTCTGAAATTTTTTGCTTTTTCCTGCTAATCCTAGCATGATAAAGAAGATTCAAAGAGAGTGAGATGCCAGCTCCTTTCATTCAGTCAGTAGCTTCAAACATTTCTGGTATATGAAAAACGTTTTTCAATGGCAAAAATCAATGAATATTGTAAATGCACAAACAGTAATATCTCCACATTGCACGGTGCAATTCTGAAATTTTTAGCTTTTTCCTGTTAATCCTAGCATGATAAAGAAGATTCAAAGAGAGTGAGATGCCAGCTCCTTTCATTCAGTCAGTAGCTTCAAACATTTCTGGTATATGAAAAACATGTTTTTCAATGGCAAAAATCAATGAATATTGTAAATGCACAAACAGTAATATCTCCACATTGCAAGGTGCAATTCTGAAATTTTTTGCTTTTTCCTGCTAATCCTAGCATGATAAAGAAGATTCAAAGAGAGTGAGATGCCAGCTCCTTTCATTCAGTCAGTAGCTTCAAACATTTCTGGTATATGAAAAACATGTTTTTCAATGGCAAAAATCAATGAATATTGTAAATGCACAAACAGTAATATCTCCACATTGCACGGTGCAATTCTGAAATTTTTAGCTTTTTCCTGTTAATCCTAGCATGATAAAGAAGATTCAAAGAGAGTGAGATGCCAGCTCCTTTCATTCAGTCAGTAGCTTCAAACATTTCTGGTATATGAAAAACGTTTTTCAATGGCAAAAATCAATGAATATTGTAAATGCACAAACAGTAATATCTCCACATTGCACGGTGCAATTCTGAAATTTTTAGCTTTTTCCTGTTAATCCTAGCATGATAAAGAAGATTCAAAGAGAGTGAGATGCCAGCTCCTTTCATTCAGTCAGTAGCTTCAAACATTTCTGGTATATGAAAAACATGTTTTTCAATGGCAAAAATCAATGAATATTGTAAATGCACAAACAGTAATATCTCCACATTGCAAGGTGCAATTCTGAAATTTTTTGCTTTTTCCTGCTAATCCTAGCATGATAAAGAAGATTCAAAGAGAGTGAGATGCCAGCTCCTTTCATTCAGTCAGTAGCTTCAAACATTTCTGGTATATGAAAAACATGTTTTTCAATGGCAAAAATCAATGAATATTGTAAATGCACAAACAGTAATATCTCCACATTGCACAGTGCAATTCTGAAATTTTTAGCTTTTTCCTGTTAATCCTAGCATGATAAAGAAGATTCAAAGAGAGTGAGATGCCAGCTCCTTTCATTCAGTCAGTAGCTTCAAACATTTTTGGTATATGAAAAACGTTTTTCAATGGCAAAAATCAATGAATATTGTAAATGCACAAACAGTAATATCTCCACATTGCACGGTGCAATTCTGAAATTTTTAGCTTTTTCCTGTTAATCCTAGCATGATAAAGAAGATTCAAAGAGAGTGAGATGCCAGCTCCTTTCATTCAGTCAGTAGCTTCAAACATTTCTGGTATATGAAAAACATGTTTTTCAATGGCAAAAATCAATGAATATTGTAAATGCACAAACAGTAATATCTCCACATTGCAAGGTGCAATTCTGAAATTTTTGCTTTTTCCTGCTAATCCTAGCATGATAAAGAAGATTCAAGAGAGTGAGATGCCAGCTCCTTTCATACAGTCAGTAGCTTCAAACATTTCTGGTATATGAAAAACATGTTTTTCAATGGCAAAAATCAATGAATATTGTAAATGCACAAACAGTAATATCTCCACATTGCACGGTGCAATTCTGAAATTTTTAGCTTTTTCCTGTTAATCCTAGCATGATAAAGAAGATTCAAAGAGAGTGAGATGCCAGCTCCTTTCATTCAGTCAGTAGCTTCAAACATTTCTGGTATATGAAAAACATGTTTTTCAATGGCAAAAATCAATGAATATTGTAAATGCACAAACAGTAATATCTCCACATTGCACGGTGCAATTCTGAAATTTTTAGCTTTTTCCTGCTAATCCTAGCATGATAAAGAAGATTCAAAGAGAGTGAGATGCCAGCTCCTTTCATTCAGTCAGTAGCTTCAAACATTTCTGGTATATGAAAAACATGTTTTTCAATGGCAAAAATCAATGAATATTGTAAATGCACAAACAGTAATATCTCCACATTGCAAGGTGCAATTCTGAAATTTTTTGCTTTTTCCTGCTAATCCTAGCATGATAAAGAAGATTCAAAGAGAGTGAGATGCCAGCTCCTTTCATTCAGTCAGTAGCTTCAAACATTTCTGGTATATGAAAAACATGTTTTTCAATGGCAAAAATCAATGAATATTGTAAATGCACAAACAGTAATATCTCCACATTGCACGGTGCAATTCTGAAATTTTTAGCTTTTTCCTGTTAATCCTAGCATGATAAAGAAGATTCAAAGAGAGTGAGATGCCAGCTCCTTTCATTCAGTCAGTAGCTTCAAACATTTCTGGTATATGAAAAACATGTTTTTCAATGGCAAAAATCAATGAATATTGTAAATGCACAAACAGTAATATCTCCACATTGCACGGTGCAATTCTGAAATTTTTACCTTTTTCCTGTTAATCCTAGCATGATAAAGAAGATTCAAAGAGAGTGAGATGCCAGCTCCTTTCATTCAGTCAGTAGCTTCAAACATTTCTGGTATATGAAAACATGTTTTTCAATGGCAAAAATCAATGAATATTGTAAATGCACAAACAGTAATATCTCCACATTGCAAGGTGCAATTCTGAAATTTTTTGCTTTTTCCTGTTAATCCTAGCATGATAAAGAAGATTCAAAGAGAGTGAGATGCCAGCTCCTTTCATTCAGTCAGTAGCTTCAAACATTTCTGGTATATGAAAAACATGTTTTTCAATGGCAAAAATCAATGAATATTGTAAATGCACAAACAGTAATATCTCCACATTGCAAGGTGCAATTCTGAAATTTTTTGCTTTTTCCTGCTAATCCTAGCATGATAAAGAAGATTCAAAGAGAGTGAGATGCCAGCTCCTTTCATTCAGTCAGTAGCTTCAAACATTTCTGGTATATGAAAAACATGTTTTTCAATGGCAAAAATCAATGAATATTGTAAATGCACAAACAGTAATATCTCCACATTGCAAGGTGCAATTCTGAAATTTTTTGCTTTTTCCTGCTAATCCTAGCATGATAAAGAAGATTCAAAGAGAGTGAGATGCCAGCTCCTTTCATTCAGTCAGTAGCTTCAAACATTTCTGGTATATGAAAAACATGTTTTTCAATGGCAAAAATCAATGAATATTGTAAATGCACAAACAGTAATATCTCCACATTGCACGGTGCAATTCTGAAATTTTTAGCTTTTTCCTGTTAATCCTAGCATGATAAAGAAGATTCAAAGAGAGTGAGATGCCAGCTCCTTTCATTCAGTCAGTAGCTTCAAACATTTCTGGTATATGAAAAACTGTTTTTCAATGGCAAAAATCAATGAATATTGTAAATGCACAAACAGTAATATCTCCACATTGCACGGTGCAATTCTGAAATTTTTAGCTTTTTCCTGTTAATCCTAGCATGATAAAGAAGATTCAAAGAGAGTGAGATGCCAGCTCCTTTCATTCAGTCAGTAGCTTCAAACATTTCTGGTATATGAAAAACATGTTTTTCAATGGCAAAAATCAATGAATATTGTAAATGCACAAACAGTAATATCTCCACATTGCAAGGTGCAATTCTGAAATTTTTTGCTTTTTCCTGCTAATCCTAGCATGATAAAGAAGATTCAAAGAGAGTGAGATGCCAGCTCCTTTCATTCAGTCAGTAGCTTCAAACATTTCTGGTATATGAAAAACATGTTTTTCAATGGCAAAAATCAATGAATATTGTAAATGCACAAACAGTAATATCTCCACATTGCAAGGTGCAATTCTGAAATTTTTTGCTTTTTCCTGCTAATCCTAGCATGATAAAGAAGATTCAAAGAGAGTGAGATGCCAGCTCCTTTCATTCAGTCAGTAGCTTCAAACATTTCTGGTATATGAAAAACATGTTTTTCAATGGCAAAAATCAATGAATATTGTAAATGCACAAACAGTAATATCTCCACATTGCACGGTGCAATTCTGAAATTTTTAGCTTTTTCCTGTTAATCCTAGCATGATAAAGAAGATTCAAAGAGAGTGAGATGCCAGCTCCTTTCATTCAGTCAGTAGCTTCAAACATTTCTGGTATATGAAAAACGTTTTTCAATGGCAAAAATCAATGAATATTGTAAATGCACAAACAGTAATATCTCCACATTGCACGGTGCAATTCTGAAATTTTTAGCTTTTTCCTGTTAATCCTAGCATGATAAAGAAGATTCAAAGAGAGTGAGATGCCAGCTCCTTTCATTCAGTCAGTAGCTTCAAACATTTCTGGTATATGAAAAACATGTTTTTCAATGGCAAAAATCAATGAATATTGTAAATGCACAAACAGTAATATCTCCACATTGCAAGGTGCAATTCTGAAATTTTTTGCTTTTTCCTGCTAATCCTAGCATGATAAAGAAGATTCAAAGAGAGTGAGATGCCAGCTCCTTTCATACAGTCAGTAGCTTCAAACATTTCTGGTATATGAAAAACATGTTTTTCAATGGCAAAAATCAATGAATATTGTAAATGCACAAACAGTAATATCTCCACATTGCACGGTGCAATTCTGAAATTTTTAGCTTTTTCCTGCTAATCCTAGCATGATAAAGAAGATTCAAAGAGAGTGAGATGCCAGCTCCTTTCATTCAGTCAGTAGCTTCAAACATTTCTGGTATATGAAAAACATGTTTTTCAATGGCAAAAATCAATGAATATTGTAAATGCACAAACAGTAATATCTCCACATTGCACGGTGCAATTCTGAAATTTTTAGCTTTTTCCTGCTAATCCTAGCATGATAAAGAAGATTCAAAGAGAGTGAGATGCCAGCTCCTTTCATTCAGTCAGTAGCTTCAAACATTTCTGGTATATGAAAAACATGTTTTTCAATGGCAAAAATCAATGAATATTGTAAATGCACAAACAGTAATATCTCCACATTGCAAGGTGCAATTCTGAAATTTTTTGCTTTTTCCTGCTAATCCTAGCATGATAAAGAAGATTCAAAGAGAGTGAGATGCCAGCTCCTTTCATTCAGTCAGTAGCTTCAAACATTTCTGGTATATGAAAAACATGTTTTTCAATGGCAAAAATCAATGAATATTGTAAATGCACAAACAGTAATATCTCCACATTGCACGGTGCAATTCTGAAATTTTTAGCTTTTTCCTGTTAATCCTAGCATGATAAAGAAGATTCAAAGAGAGTGAGATGCCAGCTCCTTTCATTCAGTCAGTAGCTTCAAACATTTCTGGTATATGAAAAACATGTTTTTCAATGGCAAAAATCAATGAATATTGTAAATGCACAAACAGTAATATCTCCACATTGCACGGTGCAATTCTGAAATTTTTACCTTTTTCCTGTTAATCCTAGCATGATAAAGAAGATTCAAAGAGAGTGAGATGCCAGCTCCTTTCATTCAGTCAGTAGCTTCAAACATTTCTGGTATATGAAAAACATGTTTTTCAATGGCAAAAATCAATGAATATTGTAAATGCACAAACAGTAATATCTCCACATTGCAAGGTGCAATTCTGAAATTTTTTGCTTTTTCCTGTTAATCCTAGCATGATAAAGAAGATTCAAAGAGAGTGAGATGCCAGCTCCTTTCATTCAGTCAGTAGCTTCAAACATTTCTGGTATATGAAAAACATGTTTTTCAATGGCAAAAATCAATGAATATTGTAAATGCACAAACAGTAATATCTCCACATTGCAAGGTGCAATTCTGAAATTTTTTGCTTTTTCCTGCTAATCCTAGCATGATAAAGAAGATTCAAAGAGAGTGAGATGCCAGCTCCTTTCATTCAGTCAGTAGCTTCAAACATTTCTGGTATATGAAAAACGTTTTTCAATGGCAAAAATCAATGAATATTGTAAATGCACAAACAGTAATATCTCCACATTGCAAGGTGCAATTCTGAAATTTTTTGCTTTTTCCTGCTAATCCTAGCATGATAAAGAAGATTCAAAGAGAGTGAGATGCCAGCTCCTTTCATTCAGTCAGTAGCTTCAAACATTTCTGGTATATGAAAAACATGTTTTTCAATGGCAAAAATCAATGAATATTGTAAATGCACAAACAGTAATATCTCCACATTGCACGGTGCAATTCTGAAATTTTTAGCTTTTTCCTGTTAATCCTAGCATGATAAAGAAGATTCAAAGAGAGTGGAGATGCCAGCTCCTTTCATTCAGTCAGTAGCTTCAAACATTTCTGGTATATGAAAAACGTTTTTCAATGGCAAAAAATCAATGA
>NW_027371656.1:0-24881 GCF_046119375.1 Phyllobates terribilis
TTGTGCATTTACAATATTCATTGATTTTTGCCATTGAAAAACATGTTTTTCATATACCAGAAATGTTTGAAGCTACTGACTGAATGAAAGGAGCTGGCATCTCACTCTCTTTGAATCTTCTTTATCATGCTAGGATTAACAGGAAAAAGCAAAAAATTTCAGAATTGCACCTTGCAATGTGGAGATATTACTGTTTGTGCATTTACAATATTCATTGATTTTTGCCATTGAAAAACATGTTTTTCATATACCAGAAATGTTTGAAGCTACTGACTGAATGAAAGGAGCTGGCATCTCATTCTCTTTGAATCTTCTTTATCATGCTAGGATTAGCAGGAAAAAGCAAAAAATTTCAGAATTGCACCTTGCAATGTGGAGATATTACTGTTTGTGCATTTACAATATTCATTGATTTTTGCCATTGAAAAACATGTTTTTCATATACCAGAAATGTTTGAAGCTACTGACTGAATGAAAGGAGCTGGCATCTCACTCTCTTTGAATCTTCTTTATCATGCTAGGATTAACAGGAAAAAGCAAAAAATTTCAGAATTGCACCTTGCAATGTGGAGATATTACTGTTTGTGCATTTACAATATTCATTGATTTTTGCCATTGAAAAACATGTTTTTCATATACCAGAAATGTTTGAAGCTACTGACTGAATGAAAGGAGCTGGCATCTCACTCTCTTTGAATCTTCTTTATCATGCTAGGATTAGCAGGAAAAAGCAAAAAATTTCAGAATTGCACCTTGCAATGTGGAGATATTACTGTTTGTGCATTTACAATATTCATTGATTTTTGCCATTGAAAAACGTTTTTCATATACCAGAAATGTTTGAAACTACTGACTGAATGAAAGGAGCTGGCATCTCACTCTCTTTGAATCTTCTTTATCATGCTAGGATTAACAGGAAAAAGCTAAAAATTTCAGAATTGCACCGTGCAATGTGGAGATATTACTGTTTGTGCATTTACAATATTCATTGATTTTTGCCATTGAAAAACATGTTTTTCATATACCAGAAATGTTTGAAGCTACTGACTGAATGAAAGGAGCTGGCATCTCACTCTCTTTGAATCTTCTTTATCATGCTAGGATTAGCAGGAAAAAGCAAAAAATTTCAGAATTGCACCTTGCAATGTGGAGATATTACTGTTTGTGCATTTACAATATTCATTGATTTTTGCCATTGAAAAACATGTTTTTCATATACCAGAAATGTTTGAAGCTACTGACTGAATGAAAGGAGCTGGCATCTCACTCTCTTTGAATCTTCTTTATCATGCTAGGATTAACAGGAAAAAGCTAAAAATTTCAGAATTGCACCGTGCAATGTGGAGATATTACTGTTTGTGCATTTACAATATTCATTGATTTTTGCCATTGAAAAACATGTTTTTCATATACCAGAAATGTTTGAAGCTACTGACTGAATGAAAGGAGCTGGCATCTCACTCTCTTTGAATCTTCTTTATCATGCAAGGATTAGCAGGAAAAAGCAAAAAATTTCAGAATTGCACCTTGCAATGTGGAGATATTACTGTTTGTGCATTTACAATATTCATTGATTTTTGCCATTGAAAAACATGTTTTTCATATACCAGAAATGTTTGAAGCTACTGACTGAATGAAAGGAGCTGGCATCTCACTCTCTTTGAATCTTCTTTATCATGCTAGGATTAACAGGAAAAAGCAAAAAATTTCAGAATTGCACCTTGCAATGTGGAGATATTACTGTTTGTGCATTTACAATATTCATTGATTTTTGCCATTGAAAAACATGTTTTTCATATACCAGAAATGTTTGAAGCTACTGACTGAATGAAAGGAGCTGGCATCTCACTCTCTTTGAATCTTCTTTATCATGCTAGGATTAACAGGAAAAAGCTAAAAATTTCAGAATTGCACCGTGCAATGTGGAGATATTACTGTTTGTGCATTTACAATATTCATTGATTTTTGCCATTGAAAAACATGTTTTTCATATACCAGAAATGTTTGAAGCTACTGACTGAATGAAAGGAGCTGGCATCTCACTCTCTTTGAATCTTCTTTATCATGCTAGGATTAGCAGGAAAAAGCAAAAAATTTCAGAATTGCACCTTGCAATGTGGAGATATTACTGTTTGTGCATTTACAATATTCATTGATTTTTGCCATTGAAAAACATGTTTTTCATATACCAGAAATGTTTGAAGCTACTGACTGAATGAAAGGAGCTGGCATCTCACTCTCTTTGAATCTTCTTTATCATGCTAGGATTAACAGGAAAAAGCAAAAAATTTCAGAATTGCACCTTGCAATGTGGAGATATTACTGTTTGTGCATTTACAATATTCATTGATTTTTGCCATTGAAAAACATGTTTTTCATATACCAGAAATGTTTGAAGCTACTGACTGAATGAAAGGAGCTGGCATCTCACTCTCTTTGAATCTTCTTTATCATGCTAGGATTAACAGGAAAAAGCTAAAAATTTCAGAATTGCACCGTGCAATGTGGAGATATTACTGTTTGTGCATTTACAATATTCATTGATTTTTGCCATTGAAAAACATGTTTTTCATATACCAGAAATGTTTGAAGCTACTGACTGAATGAAAGGAGCTGGCATCTCACTCTCTTTGAATCTTCTTTATCATGCTAGGATTAGCAGGAAAAAGCAAAAAATTTCAGAATTGCACCTTGCAATGTGGAGATATTACTGTTTGTGCATTTACAATATTCATTGATTTTTGCCATTGAAAAACATGTTTTTCATATACCAGAAATGTTTGAAGCTACTGACTGAATGAAAGGAGCTGGCATCTCACTCTCTTTGAATCTTCTTTATCATGCTAGGATTAACAGGAAAAAGCAAAAAATTTCAGAATTGCACCTTGCAATGTGGAGATATTACTGTTTGTGCATTTACAATATTCATTGATTTTTGCCATTGAAAAACATGTTTTTCATATACCAGAAATGTTTGAAGCTACTGACTGAATGAAAGGAGCTGGCATCTCACTCTCTTTGAATCTTCTTTATCATGCTAGGATTAACAGGAAAAAGCTAAAAATTTCAGAATTGCACCGTGCAATGTGGAGATATTACTGTTTGTGCATTTACAATATTCATTGATTTTTGCCATTGAAAAACATGTTTTTCATATACCAGAAATGTTTGAAGCTACTGACTGAATGAAAGGAGCTGGCATCTCACTCTCTTTGAATCTTCTTTATCATGCTAGGATTAGCAGGAAAAAGCAAAAAATTTCAGAATTGCACCTTGCAATGTGGAGATATTACTGTTTGTGCATTTACAATATTCATTGATTTTTGCCATTGAAAAACATGTTTTTCATATACCAGAAATGTTTGAAGCTACTGACTGAATGAAAGGAGCTGGCATCTCACTCTCTTTGAATCTTCTTTATCATGCTAGGATTAGCAGGAAAAAGCAAAAAATTTCAGAATTGCACCTTGCAATGTGGAGATATTACTGTTTGTGCATTTACAATATTCATTGATTTTTGCCATTGAAAAACATGTTTTTCATATACCAGAAATGTTTGAAGCTACTGACTGAATGAAAGGAGCTGGCATCTCACTCTCTTTGAATCTTCTTTATCATGCTAGGATTAGCAGGAAAAAGCAAAAAATTTCAGAATTGCACCTTGCAATGTGGAGATATTACTGTTTGTGCATTTACAATATTCATTGATTTTTGCCATTGAAAAACATGTTTTTCATATACCAGAAATGTTTGAAGCTACTGACTGAAAGGAGCTGGCATCTCACTCTCTTTGAATCTTCTTTATCATGCTAGGATTAGCAGGAAAAAGCAAAAAATTTCAGAATTGCACCTTGCAATGTGGAGATATTACTGTTTGTGCATTTACAATATTCATTGATTTTTGCCATTGAAAAACATGTTTTTCATATACCAGAAATGTTTGAAGCTACTGACTGAATGAAAGGAGCTGGCATCTCACTCTCTTTGAATCTTCTTTATCATGCTAGGATTAACAGGAAAAAGCAAAAAATTTCAGAATTGCACCTTGCAATGTGGAGATATTACTGTTTGTGCATTTACAATATTCATTGATTTTTGCCATTGAAAAACATGTTTTTCATATACCAGAAATGTTTGAAGCTACTGACTGAATGAAAGGAGCTGGCATCTCACTCTCTTTGAATCTTCTTTATCATGCTAGGATTAACAGGAAAAAGCTAAAAATTTCAGAATTGCACCGTGCAATGTGGAGATATTACTGTTTGTGCATTTACAATATTCATTGATTTTTGCCATTGAAAAACATGTTTTTCATATACCAGAAATGTTTGAAGCTACTGACTGAATGAAAGGAGCTGGCATCTCACTCTCTTTGAATCTTCTTTATCATGCTAGGATTAGCAGGAAAAAGCAAAAAATTTCAGAATTGCACCTTGCAATGTGGAGATATTACTGTTTGTGCATTTACAATATTCATTGATTTTTGCCATTGAAAAACATGTTTTTCATATACCAGAAATGTTTGAAGCTACTGACTGAATGAAAGGAGCTGGCATCTCACTCTCTTTGAATCTTCTTTATCATGCTAGGATTAGCAGGAAAAAGCAAAAAATTTCAGAATTGCACCTTGCAATGTGGAGATATTACTGTTTGTGCATTTACAATATTCATTGATTTTTGCCATTGAAAAACATGTTTTTCATATACCAGAAATGTTTGAAGCTACTGACTGAAAGGAGCTGGCATCTCACTCTCTTTGAATCTTTATCATGCTAGGATTAACAGGAAAAAGCTAAAAATTTCAGAATTTTACCGTGCAATGTGGAGATATTACTGTTTGTGCATTTACAATATTCATTGATTTTTGCCATTGAAAAACATGTTTTTCATATACCAGAAATGTTTGAAGCTACTGACTGAATGAAAGGAGCTGGCATCTCACTCTCTTTGAATCTTCTTTATCATGCTAGGATTAACAGGAAAAAGCAAAAAATTTCAGAATTGCACTTTGCAATGTGGAGATATTACTGTTTGTGCATTTACAATATTCATTGATTTTTGCCATTGAAAAACATGTTTTTCATATACCAGAAATGTTTGAAGCTACTGACTGAATGAAAGGAGCTGGCATCTCACTCTCTTTGAATCTTCTTTATCATGCTAGGATTAGCAGGAAAAAGCAAAAAATTTCAGAATTGCACCTTGCAATGTGGAGATATTACTGTTTGTGCATTTACAATATTCATTGATTTTTGCCATTGAAAAACATGTTTTTCATATACCAGAAATGTTTGAAGCTACTGACTGAATGAAAGGAGCTGGCATCTCACTCTCTTTGAATCTTCTTTATCATGCTAGGATTAACAGGAAAAAGCTAAAAATTTCAGAATTGCACCGTGCAATGTGGAGATATTACTGTTTGTGCATTTACAATATTCATTGATTTTTGCCATTGAAAAACATGTTTTTCATATACCAGAAATGTTTGAAGCTACTGACTGAATGAAAGGAGCTGGCATCTCACTCTCTTTGAATCTTCTTTATCATGCTAGGATTAGCAGGAAAAAGCAAAAAATTTCAGAATTGCACCTTGCAATGTGGAGATATTACTGTTTGTGCATTTACAATATTCATTGATTTTTGCCATTGAAAAACATGTTTTTCATATACCAGAAATGTTTGAAGCTACTGACTGAATGAAAGGAGCTGGCATCTCACTCTCTTTGAATCTTCTTTATCATGCTAGGATTAACAGGAAAAAGCAAAAAATTTCAGAATTGCACCTTGCAATGTGGAGATATTACTGTTTGTGCATTTACAATATTCATTGATTTTTGCCATTGAAAAACATGTTTTTCATATACCAGAAATGTTTGAAGCTACTGACTGAATGAAAGGAGCTGGCATCTCACTCTCTTTGAATCTTCTTTATCATGCTAGGATTAACAGGAAAAAGCTAAAAATTTCAGAATTGCACCGTGCAATGTGGAGATATTACTGTTTGTGCATTTACAATATTCATTGATTTTTGCCATTGAAAAACATGTTTTTCATATACCAGAAATGTTTGAAGCTACTGACTGAATGAAAGGAGCTGGCATCTCACTCTCTTTGAATCTTCTTTATCATGCTAGGATTAGCAGGAAAAAGCAAAAAATTTCAGAATTGCACCTTGCAATGTGGAGATATTACTGTTTGTGCATTTACAATATTCATTGATTTTTGCCATTGAAAAACATGTTTTTCATATACCAGAAATGTTTGAAGCTACTGACTGAATGAAAGGAGCTGGCATCTCACTCTCTTTGAATCTTCTTTATCATGCTAGGATTAACAGGAAAAAGCTAAAAATTTCAGAATTGCACCGTGCAATGTGGAGATATTACTGTTTGTGCATTTACAATATTCATTGATTTTTGCCATTGAAAAACATGTTTTTCATATACCAGAAATGTTTGAAGCTACTGACTGAATGAAAGGAGCTGGCATCTCACTCTCTTTGAATCTTCTTTATCATGCTAGGATTAGCAGGAAAAAGCAAAAAATTTCAGAATTGCACCTTGCAATGTGGAGATATTACTGTTTGTGCATTTACAATATTCATTGATTTTTGCCATTGAAAAACAGTTTTTCATATACCAGAAATGTTTGAAGCTACTGACTGAATGAAAGGAGCTGGCATCTCACTCTCTTTGAATCTTCTTTATCATGCTAGGATTAGCAGGAAAAAGCAAAAAATTTCAGAATTGCACCTTGCAATGTGGAGATATTACTGTTTGTGCATTTACAATATTCATTGATTTTTGCCATTGAAAAACATGTTTTTCATATACCAGAAATGTTTGAAGCTACTGACTGAATGAAAGGAGCTGGCATCTCACTCTCTTTGAATCTTCTTTATCATGCTAGGATTAACAGGAAAAAGCTAAAAATTTCAGAATTGCACCGTGCAATGTGGAGATATTACTGTTTGTGCATTTACAATATTCATTGATTTTTGCCATTGAAAAACATGTTTTTCATATACCAGAAATGTTTGAAGCTACTGACTGAATGAAAGGAGCTGGCATCTCACTCTCTTTGAATCTTCTTTATCATGCTAGGATTAGCAGGAAAAAGCAAAAAATTTCAGAATTGCACCTTGCAATGTGGAGATATTACTGTTTGTGCATTTACAATATTCATTGATTTTTGCCATTGAAAAACATGTTTTTCATATACCAGAAATGTTTGAAGCTACTGACTGAATGAAAGGAGCTGGCATCTCACTCTCTTTGAATCTTCTTTATCATGCTAGGATTAACAGGAAAAAGCAAAAAATTTCAGAATTGCACCTTGCAATGTGGAGATATTACTGTTTGTGCATTTACAATATTCATTGATTTTTGCCATTGAAAAACATGTTTTTCATATACCAGAAATGTTTGAAGCTACTGACTGAATGAAAGGAGCTGGCATCTCACTCTCTTTGAATCTTCTTTATCATGCTAGGATTAGCAGGAAAAAGCAAAAAATTTCAGAATTGCACCTTGCAATGTGGAGATATTACTGTTTGTGCATTTACAATATTCATTGATTTTTGCCATTGAAAAACATGTTTTTCATATACCAGAAATGTTTGAAGCTACTGACTGAATGAAAGGAGCTGGCATCTCACTCTCTTTGAATCTTCTTTATCATGCTAGGATTAACAGGAAAAAGCAAAAAAATTCAGAATTGCACCTTGCAATGTGGAGATATTACTGTTTGTGCATTTACAATATTCATTGATTTTTGCCATTGAAAAACATGTTTTTCATATACCAGAAATGTTTGAAGCTACTGACTGAATGAAAGGAGCTGGCATCTCACTCTCTTTGAATCTTCTTTATCATGCTAGGATTAGCAGGAAAAAGCAAAAAATTTCAGAATTGCACCTTGCAATGTGGAGATATTACTGTTTGTGCATTTACAATATTCATTGATTTTTGCCATTGAAAAACATGTTTTTCATATACCAGAAATGTTTGAAGCTACTGACTGAATGAAAGGAGCTGGCATCTCACTCTCTTTGAATCTTCTTTATCATGCTAGGATTAACAGGAAAAAGCTAAAAATTTCAGAATTGCACCGTGCAATGTGGAGATATTACTGTTTGTGCATTTACAATATTCATTGATTTTTGCCATTGAAAAACATGTTTTTCATATACCAGAAATGTTTGAAGCTACTGACTGAATGAAAGGAGCTGGCATCTCACTCTCTTTGAATCTTCTTTATCATGCTAGGATTAGCAGGAAAAAGCAAAAAATTTCAGAATTGCACCTTGCAATGTGGAGATATTACTGTTTGTGCATTTACAATATTCATTGATTTTTGCCATTGAAAAACATGTTTTTCATATACCAGAAATGTTTGAAGCTACTGACTGAATGAAAGGAGCTGGCATCTCACTCTCTTTGAATCTTCTTTATCATGCTAGGATTAACAGGAAAAAGCTAAAAATTTCAGAATTGCACCGTGCAATGTGGAGATATTACTGTTTGTGCATTTACAATATTCATTGATTTTTGCCATTGAAAAACATGTTTTTCATATACCAGAAATGTTTGAAGCTACTGACTGAATGAAAGGAGCTGGCATCTCACTCTCTTTGAATCTTCTTTATCATGCTAGGATTAACAGGAAAAAGCAAAAAATTTCAGAATTGCACCTTGCAATGTGGAGATATTACTGTTTGTGCATTTACAATATTCATTGATTTTTGCCATTGAAAAACATGTTTTTCATATACCAGAAATGTTTGAAGCTACTGACTGAATGAAAGGAGCTGGCATCTCACTCTCTTTGAATCTTCTTTATCATGCTAGGATTAACAGGAAAAAGCTAAAAATTTCAGAATTGCACCGTGCAATGTGGAGATATTACTGTTTGTGCATTTACAATATTCATTGATTTTTGCCATTGAAAAACATGTTTTTCATATACCAGAAATGTTTGAAGCTACTGACTGAATGAAAGGAGCTGGCATCTCACTCTCTTTGAATCTTCTTTATCATGCTAGGATTAGCAGGAAAAAGCAAAAAATTTCAGAATTGCACCTTGCAATGTGGAGATATTACTGTTTGTGCATTTACAATATTCATTGATTTTTGCCATTGAAAAACATGTTTTTCATATACCAGAAATGTTTGAAGCTACTGACTGAATGAAAGGAGCTGGCATCTCACTCTCTTTGATTCTTCTTTATCATGCTAGGATTAGCAGGAAAAAGCAAAAAATTTCAGAATTGCACCTTGCAATGTGGAGATATTACTGTTTGTGCATTTACAATATTCATTGATTTTTGCCATTGAAAAACATGTTTTTCATATACCAGAAATGTTTGAAGCTACTGACTGAAAGGAGCTGGCATCTCACTCTCTTTGAATCTTCTTTATCATGCTAGGATTAACAGGAAAAAGCTAAAAATTTCAGAATTTTACCGTGCAATGTGGAGATATTACTGTTTGTGCATTTACAATATTCATTGATTTTTGCCATTGAAAAACATGTTTTTCATATACCAGAAATGTTTGAAGCTACTGACTGAATGAAAGGAGCTGGCATCTCACTCTCTTTGAATCTTCTTTATCATGCTAGGATTAGCAGGAAAAAGCAAAAAATTTCAGAATTGCACCTTGCAATGTGGAGATATTACTGTTTGTGCATTTACAATATTCATTGATTTTTGCCATTGAAAAACATGTTTTTCATATACCAGAAATGTTTGAAGCTACTGACTGAATGAAAGGAGCTGGCATCTCACTCTCTTTGAATCTTCTTTATCATGCTAGGATTAACAGGAAAAAGCTAAAAATTTCAGAATTGCACCGTGCAATGTGGAGATATTACTGTTTGTGCATTTACAATATTCATTGATTTTTGCCATTGAAAAACATGTTTTTCATATACCAGAAATGTTTGAAGCTACTGACTGAATGAAAGGAGCTGGCATCTCACTCTCTTTGAATCTTCTTTATCATGCTAGGATTAGCAGGAAAAAGCAAAAAATTTCAGAATTGCACCTTGCAATGTGGAGATATTACTGTTTGTGCATTTACAATATTCATTGATTTTTGCCATTGAAAAACATGTTTTTCATATACCAGAAATGTTTGAAGCTACTGACTGAATGAAAGGAGCTGGCATCTCACTCTCTTTGAATCTTCTTTATCATGCTAGGATTAGCAGGAAAAAGCAAAAAATTTCAGAATTGCACCTTGCAATGTGGAGATATTACTGTTTGTGCATTTACAATATTCATTGATTTTTGCCATTGAAAAACATGTTTTTCATATACCAGAAATGTTTGAAGCTACTGACTGAATGAAAGGAGCTGGCATCTCACTCTCTTTGAATCTTCTTTATCATGCTAGGATTAACAGGAAAAAGCTAAAAATTTCAGAATTGCACCGTGCAATGTGGAGATATTACTGTTTGTGCATTTACAATATTCATTGATTTTTGCCATTGAAAAACATGTTTTTCATATACCAGAAATGTTTGAAGCTACTGACTGAATGAAAGGAGCTGGCATCTCACTCTCTTTGAATCTTCTTTATCATGCTAGGATTAGCAGGAAAAAGCAAAAAATTTCAGAATTGCACCTTGCAATGTGGAGATATTACTGTTTGTGCATTTACAATATTCATTGATTTTTGCCATTGAAAAACATGTTTTTCATATACCAGAAATGTTTGAAGCTACTGACTGAATGAAAGGAGCTGGCATCTCACTCTCTTTGAATCTTCTTTATCATGCTAGGATTAACAGGAAAAAGCAAAAAATTTCAGAATTGCACCTTGCAATGTGGAGATATTACTGTTTGTGCATTTACAATATTCATTGATTTTTGCCATTGAAAAACATGTTTTTCATATACCAGAAATGTTTGAAGCTACTGACTGAATGAAAGGAGCTGGCATCTCACTCTCTTTGAATCTTCTTTATCATGCTAGGATTAGCAGGAAAAAGCAAAAAATTTCAGAATTGCACCTTGCAATGTGGAGATATTACTGTTTGTGCATTTACAATATTCATTGATTTTTGCCATTGAAAAACATGTTTTTCATATACCAGAAATGTTTGAAGCTACTGACTGAATGAAAGGAGCTGGCATCTCACTCTCTTTGAATCTTCTTTATCATGCTAGGATTAACAGGAAAAAGCAAAAAAATTCAGAATTGCACCTTGCAATGTGGAGATATTACTGTTTGTGCATTTACAATATTCATTGATTTTTGCCATTGAAAAACATGTTTTTCATATACCAGAAATGTTTGAAGCTACTGACTGAATGAAAGGAGCTGGCATCTCACTCTCTTTGAATCTTCTTTATCATGCTAGGATTAGCAGGAAAAAGCAAAAAATTTCAGAATTGCACCTTGCAATGTGGAGATATTACTGTTTGTGCATTTACAATATTCATTGATTTTTGCCATTGAAAAACATGTTTTTCATATACCAGAAATGTTTGAAGCTACTGACTGAATGAAAGGAGCTGGCATCTCACTCTCTTTGAATCTTCTTTATCATGCTAGGATTAACAGGAAAAAGCTAAAAATTTCAGAATTGCACCGTGCAATGTGGAGATATTACTGTTTGTGCATTTACAATATTCATTGATTTTTGCCATTGAAAAACATGTTTTTCATATACCAGAAATGTTTGAAGCTACTGACTGAATGAAAGGAGCTGGCATCTCACTCTCTTTGAATCTTCTTTATCATGCTAGGATTAGCAGGAAAAAGCAAAAAATTTCAGAATTGCACCTTGCAATGTGGAGATATTACTGTTTGTGCATTTACAATATTCATTGATTTTTGCCATTGAAAAACATGTTTTTCATATACCAGAAATGTTTGAAGCTACTGACTGAATGAAAGGAGCTGGCATCTCACTCTCTTTGAATCTTCTTTATCATGCTAGGATTAACAGGAAAAAGCTAAAAATTTCAGAATTGCACCGTGCAATGTGGAGATATTACTGTTTGTGCATTTACAATATTCATTGATTTTTGCCATTGAAAAACATGTTTTTCATATACCAGAAATGTTTGAAGCTACTGACTGAATGAAAGGAGCTGGCATCTCACTCTCTTTGAATCTTCTTTATCATGCAAGGATTAGCAGGAAAAAGCAAAAAATTTCAGAATTGCACCTTGCAATGTGGAGATATTACTGTTTGTGCATTTACAATATTCATTGATTTTTGCCATTGAAAAACATGTTTTTCATATACCAGAAATGTTTGAAGCTACTGACTGAATGAAAGGAGCTGGCATCTCACTCTCTTTGAATCTTCTTTATCATGCTAGGATTAACAGGAAAAAGCAAAAAATTTCAGAATTGCACCTTGCAATGTGGAGATATTACTGTTTGTGCATTTACAATATTCATTGATTTTTGCCATTGAAAAACATGTTTTTCATATACCAGAAATGTTTGAAGCTACTGACTGAATGAAAGGAGCTGGCATCTCACTCTCTTTGAATCTTCTTTATCATGCTAGGATTAACAGGAAAAAGCTAAAAATTTCAGAATTGCACCGTGCAATGTGGAGATATTACTGTTTGTGCATTTACAATATTCATTGATTTTTGCCATTGAAAAACATGTTTTTCATATACCAGAAATGTTTGAAGCTACTGACTGAATGAAAGGAGCTGGCATCTCACTCTCTTTGAATCTTCTTTATCATGCTAGGATTAGCAGGAAAAAGCAAAAAATTTCAGAATTGCACCTTGCAATGTGGAGATATTACTGTTTGTGCATTTACAATATTCATTGATTTTTGCCATTGAAAAACATGTTTTTCATATACCAGAAATGTTTGAAGCTACTGACTGAATGAAAGGAGCTGGCATCTCACTCTCTTTGAATCTTCTTTATCATGCTAGGATTAGCAGGAAAAAGCAAAAAATTTCAGAATTGCACCTTGCAATGTGGAGATATTACTGTTTGTGCATTTACAATATTCATTGATTTTTGCCATTGAAAAACATGTTTTTCATATACCAGAAATGTTTGAAGCTACTGACTGAAAGGAGCTGGCATCTCACTCTCTTTGAATCTTCTTTATCATGCTAGGATTAACAGGAAAAAGCTAAAAATTTCAGAATTTTACCGTGCAATGTGGAGATATTACTGTTTGTGCATTTACAATATTCATTGATTTTTGCCATTGAAAAACATGTTTTTCATATACCAGAAATGTTTGAAGCTACTGACTGAATGAAAGGAGCTGGCATCTCACTCTCTTTGAATCTTCTTTATCATGCTAGGATTAGCAGGAAAAAGCAAAAAATTTCAGAATTGCACCTTGCAATGTGGAGATATTACTGTTTGTGCATTTACAATATTCATTGATTTTTGCCATTGAAAAACATGTTTTTCATATACCAGAAATGTTTGAAGCTACTGACTGAATGAAAGGAGCTGGCATCTCACTCTCTTTGAATCTTCTTTATCATGCTAGGATTAACAGGAAAAAGCAAAAAAATTCAGAATTGCACCTTGCAATGTGGAGATATTACTGTTTGTGCATTTACAATATTCATTGATTTTTGCCATTGAAAAACATGTTTTTCATATACCAGAAATGTTTGAAGCTACTGACTGAATGAAAGGAGCTGGCATCTCACTCTCTTTGAATCTTCTTTATCATGCTAGGATTAGCAGGAAAAAGCAAAAAATTTCAGAATTGCACCTTGCAATGTGGAGATATTACTGTTTGTGCATTTACAATATTCATTGATTTTTGCCATTGAAAAACATGTTTTTCATATACCAGAAATGTTTGAAGCTACTGACTGAATGAAAGGAGCTGGCATCTCACTCTCTTTGAATCTTCTTTATCATGCTAGGATTAACAGGAAAAAGCTAAAAATTTCAGAATTGCACCGTGCAATGTGGAGATATTACTGTTTGTGCATTTACAATATTCATTGATTTTTGCCATTGAAAAACATGTTTTTCATATACCAGAAATGTTTGAAGCTACTGACTGAATGAAAGGAGCTGGCATCTCACTCTCTTTGAATCTTCTTTATCATGCTAGGATTAGCAGGAAAAAGCAAAAAATTTCAGAATTGCACCTTGCAATGTGGAGATATTACTGTTTGTGCATTTACAATATTCATTGATTTTTGCCATTGAAAAACATGTTTTTCATATACCAGAAATGTTTGAAGCTACTGACTGAATGAAAGGAGCTGGCATCTCACTCTCTTTGAATCTTCTTTATCATGCTAGGATTAACAGGAAAAAGCTAAAAATTTCAGAATTGCACCGTGCAATGTGGAGATATTACTGTTTGTGCATTTACAATATTCATTGATTTTTGCCATTGAAAAACATGTTTTTCATATACCAGAAATGTTTGAAGCTACTGACTGAATGAAAGGAGCTGGCATCTCACTCTCTTTGAATCTTCTTTATCATGCAAGGATTAGCAGGAAAAAGCAAAAAATTTCAGAATTGCACCTTGCAATGTGGAGATATTACTGTTTGTGCATTTACAATATTCATTGATTTTTGCCATTGAAAAACATGTTTTTCATATACCAGAAATGTTTGAAGCTACTGACTGAATGAAAGGAGCTGGCATCTCACTCTCTTTGAATCTTCTTTATCATGCTAGGATTAACAGGAAAAAGCAAAAAATTTCAGAATTGCACCTTGCAATGTGGAGATATTACTGTTTGTGCATTTACAATATTCATTGATTTTTGCCATTGAAAAACATGTTTTTCATATACCAGAAATGTTTGAAGCTACTGACTGAATGAAAGGAGCTGGCATCTCACTCTCTTTGAATCTTCTTTATCATGCTAGGATTAACAGGAAAAAGCTAAAAATTTCAGAATTGCACCGTGCAATGTGGAGATATTACTGTTTGTGCATTTACAATATTCATTGATTTTTGCCATTGAAAAACATGTTTTTCATATACCAGAAATGTTTGAAGCTACTGACTGAATGAAAGGAGCTGGCATCTCACTCTCTTTGAATCTTCTTTATCATGCTAGGATTAGCAGGAAAAAGCAAAAAATTTCAGAATTGCACCTTGCAATGTGGAGATATTACTGTTTGTGCATTTACAATATTCATTGATTTTTGCCATTGAAAAACATGTTTTTCATATACCAGAAATGTTTGAAGCTACTGACTGAATGAAAGGAGCTGGCATCTCACTCTCTTTGAATCTTCTTTATCATGCTAGGATTAGCAGGAAAAAGCAAAAAATTTCAGAATTGCACCTTGCAATGTGGAGATATTACTGTTTGTGCATTTACAATATTCATTGATTTTTGCCATTGAAAAACATGTTTTTCATATACCAGAAATGTTTGAAGCTACTGACTGAAAGGAGCTGGCATCTCACTCTCTTTGAATCTTCTTTATCATGCTAGGATTAACAGGAAAAAGCTAAAAATTTCAGAATTTTACCGTGCAATGTGGAGATATTACTGTTTGTGCATTTACAATATTCATTGATTTTTGCCATTGAAAAACATGTTTTTCATATACCAGAAATGTTTGAAGCTACTGACTGAAAGGAGCTGGCATCTCACTCTCTTTGAATCTTCTTTATCATGCTAGGATTAACAGGAAAAAGCTAAAAATTTCAGAATTTTACCGTGCAATGTGGAGATATTACTGTTTGTGCATTTACAATATTCATTGATTTTTGCCATTGAAAAACATGTTTTTCATATACCAGAAATGTTTGAAGCTACTGACTGAATGAAAGGAGCTGGCATCTCACTCTCTTTGAATCTTCTTTATCATGCTAGGATTAACAGGAAAAAGCAAAAAATTTCAGAATTGCACTTTGCAATGTGGAGATATTACTGTTTGTGCATTTACAATATTCATTGATTTTTGCCATTGAAAAACATGTTTTTCATATACCAGAAATGTTTGAAGCTACTGACTGAATGAAAGGAGCTGGCATCTCACTCTCTTTGAATCTTCTTTATCATGCTAGGATTAGCAGGAAAAAGCAAAAAATTTCAGAATTGCACCTTGCAATGTGGAGATATTACTGTTTGTGCATTTACAATATTCATTGATTTTTGCCATTGAAAAACATGTTTTTCATATACCAGAAATGTTTGAAGCTACTGACTGAATGAAAGGAGCTGGCATCTCACTCTCTTTGAATCTTCTTTATCATGCTAGGATTAACAGGAAAAAGCTAAAAATTTCAGAATTGCACCGTGCAATGTGGAGATATTACTGTTTGTGCATTTACAATATTCATTGATTTTTGCCATTGAAAAACATGTTTTTCATATACCAGAAATGTTTGAAGCTACTGACTGAATGAAAGGAGCTGGCATCTCACTCTCTTTGAATCTTCTTTATCATGCTAGGATTAGCAGGAAAAAGCAAAAAATTTCAGAATTGCACCTTGCAATGTGGAGATATTACTGTTTGTGCATTTACAATATTCATTGATTTTTGCCATTGAAAAACATGTTTTTCATATACCAGAAATGTTTGAAGCTACTGACTGAATGAAAGGAGCTGGCATCTCACTCTCTTTGAATCTTCTTTATCATGCTAGGATTAACAGGAAAAAGCAAAAAATTTCAGAATTGCACCTTGCAATGTGGAGATATTACTGTTTGTGCATTTACAATATTCATTGATTTTTGCCATTGAAAAACATGTTTTTCATATACCAGAAATGTTTGAAGCTACTGACTGAATGAAAGGAGCTGGCATCTCACTCTCTTTGAATCTTCTTTATCATGCTAGGATTAACAGGAAAAAGCAAAAAATTTCAGAATTGCACCTTGCAATGTGGAGATATTACTGTTTGTGCATTTACAATATTCATTGATTTTTGCCATTGAAAAACATGTTTTTCATATACCAGAAATGTTTGAAGCTACTGACTGAAAGGAGCTGGCATCTCACTCTCTTTGAATCTTCTTTATCATGCTAGGATTAACAGGAAAAAGCTAAAAATTTCAGAATTTTACCGTGCAATGTGGAGATATTACTGTTTGTGCATTTACAATATTCATTGATTTTTGCCATTGAAAAACATGTTTTTCATATACCAGAAATGTTTGAAGCTACTGACTGAATGAAAGGAGCTGGCATCTCACTCTCTTTGAATCTTCTTTATCATGCTAGGATTAACAGGAAAAAGCAAAAAATTTCAGAATTGCACCTTGCAATGTGGAGATATTACTGTTTGTGCATTTACAATATTCATTGATTTTTGCCATTGAAAAACATGTTTTTCATATACCAGAAATGTTTGAAGCTACTGACTGAATGAAAGGAGCTGGCATCTCACTCTCTTTGAATCTTCTTTATCATGCTAGGATTAGCAGGAAAAAGCAAAAAATTTCAGAATTGCACCTTGCAATGTGGAGATATTACTGTTTGTGCATTTACAATATTCATTGATTTTTGCCATTGAAAAACATGTTTTTCATATACCAGAAATGTTTGAAGCTACTGACTGAATGAAAGGAGCTGGCATCTCACTCTCTTTGAATCTTCTTTATCATGCTAGGATTAACAGGAAAAAGCTAAAAATTTCAGAATTGCACCGTGCAATGTGGAGATATTACTGTTTGTGCATTTACAATATTCATTGATTTTTGCCATTGAAAAACATGTTTTTCATATACCAGAAATGTTTGAAGCTACTGACTGAATGAAAAGAGCTGGCATCTCACTCTCTTTGAATCTTCTTTATCATGCTAGGATTAGCAGGAAAAAGCAAAAAATTTCAGAATTGCACCTTGCAATGTGGAGATATTACTGTTTGTGCATTTACAATATTCATTGATTTTTGCCATTGAAAAACATGTTTTTCATATACCAGAAATGTTTGAAGCTACTGACTGAATGAAAGGAGCTGGCATCTCACTCTCTTTGAATCTTCTTTATCATGCTAGGATTAACAGGAAAAAGCAAAAAATTTCAGAATTGCACCTTGCAATGTGGAGATATTACTGTTTGTGCATTTACAATATTCATTGATTTTTGCCATTGAAAAACATGTTTTTCATATACCAGAAATGTTTGAAGCTACTGACTGAATGAAAGGAGCTGGCATCTCACTCTCTTTGAATCTTCTTTATCATGCTAGGATTAACAGGAAAAAGCTAAAAATTTCAGAATTGCACCGTGCAATGTGGAGATATTACTGTTTGTGCATTTACAATATTCATTGATTTTTGCCATTGAAAAACGTTTTTCATATACCAGAAATGTTTGAAGCTACTGACTGAATGAAAGGAGCTGGCATCTCACTCTCTTTGAATCTTCTTTATCATGCTAGGATTAGCAGGAAAAAGCAAAAAATTTCAGAATTGCACCTTGCAATGTGGAGATATTACTGTTTGTGCATTTACAATATTCATTGATTTTTGCCATTGAAAAACATGTTTTTCATATACCAGAAATGTTTGAAGCTACTGACTGAATGAAAGGAGCTGGCATCTCACTCTCTTTGAATCTTCTTTATCATGCTAGGATTAACAGGAAAAAGCAAAAAATTTCAGAATTGCACCTTGCAATGTGGAGATATTACTGTTTGTGCATTTACAATATTCATTGATTTTTGCCATTGAAAAACATGTTTTTCATATACCAGAAATGTTTGAAGCTACTGACTGAAAGGAGCTGGCATCTCACTCTCTTTGAATCTTCTTTATCATGCTAGGATTAGCAGGAAAAAGCAAAAAATTTCAGAATTGCACCTTGCAATGTGGAGATATTACTGTTTGTGCATTTACAATATTCATTGATTTTTGCCATTGAAAAACATGTTTTTCATATACCAGAAATGTTTGAAGCTACTGACTGAATGAAAGGAGCTGGCATCTCACTCTCTTTGAATCTTCTTTATCATGCTAGGATTAACAGGAAAAAGCAAAAAATTTCAGAATTGCACCTTGCAATGTGGAGATATTACTGTTTGTGCATTTACAATATTCATTGATTTTTGCCATTGAAAAACATGTTTTTCATATACCAGAAATGTTTGAAGCTACTGACTGAATGAAAGGAGCTGGCATCTCACTCTCTTTGAATCTTCTTTATCATGCTAGGATTAGCAGGAAAAAGCAAAAAATTTCAGAATTGCACCTTGCAATGTGGAGATATTACTGTTTGTGCATTTACAATATTCATTGATTTTTGCCATTGAAAAACATGTTTTTCATATACCAGAAATGTTTGAAGCTACTGACTGAATGAAAGGAGCTGGCATCTCACTTTCTTTGAATCTTCTTTATCATGCTAGGATTAACAGGAAAAAGCTAAAAATTTCAGAATTGCACCGTGCAATGTGGAGATATTACTGTTTGTGCATTTACAATATTCATTGATTTTTGCCATTGAAAAACATGTTTTTCATATACCAGAAATGTTTGAAGCTACTGACTGAATGAAAGGAGCTGGCATCTCACTCTCTTTGAATCTTCTTTATCATGCTAGGATTAGCAGGAAAAAGCAAAAAATTTCAGAATTGCACCTTGCAATGTGGAGATATTACTGTTTGTGCATTTACAATATTCATTGATTTTTGCCATTGAAAAACATGTTTTTCATATACCAGAAATGTTTGAAGCTACTGACTGAATGAAAGGAGCTGGCATCTCACTCTCTTTGAATCTTCTTTATCATGCTAGGATTAACAGGAAAAAGCAAAAAATTTCAGAATTGCACCTTGCAATGTGGAGATATTACTGTTTGTGCATTTACAATATTCATTGATTTTTGCCATTGAAAAACATGTTTTTCATATACCAGAAATGTTTGAAGCTACTGACTGAATGAAAGGAGCTGGCATCTCACTCTCTTTGAATCTTCTTTATCATGCTAGGATTAACAGGAAAAAGCTAAAAATTTCAGAATTGCACCGTGCAATGTGGAGATATTACTGTTTGTGCATTTACAATATTCATTGATTTTTGCCATTGAAAAACATGTTTTTCATATACCAGAAATGTTTGAAGCTACTGACTGAATGAAAGGAGCTGGCATCTCACTCTCTTTGAATCTTCTTTATCATGCTAGGATTAGCAGGAAAAAGCAAAAAATTTCAGAATTGCACCTTGCAATGTGGAGATATTACTGTTTGTGCATTTACAATATTCATTGATTTTTGCCATTGAAAAACATGTTTTTCATATACCAGAAATGTTTGAAGCTACTGACTGAATGAAAGGAGCTGGCATCTCACTCTCTTTGAATCTTCTTTATCATGCTAGGATTAACAGGAAAAAGCAAAAAATTTCAGAATTGCACCTTGCAATGTGGAGATATTACTGTTTGTGCATTTACAATATTCATTGATTTTTGCCATTGAAAAACATGTTTTTCATATACCAGAAATGTTTGAAGCTACTGACTGAATGAAAGGAGCTGGCATCTCATTCTCTTTGAATCTTCTTTATCATGCTAGGATTAGCAGGAAAAAGCAAAAAATTTCAGAATTGCACCTTGCAATGTGGAGATATTACTGTTTGTGCATTTACAATATTCATTGATTTTTGCCATTGAAAAACATGTTTTTCATATACCAGAAATGTTTGAAGCTACTGACTGAATGAAAGGAGCTGGCATCTCACTCTCTTTGAATCTTCTTTATCATGCTAGGATTAACAGGAAAAAGCAAAAAATTTCAGAATTGCACCTTGCAATGTGGAGATATTACTGTTTGTGCATTTACAATATTCATTGATTTTTGCCATTGAAAAACATGTTTTTCATATACCAGAAATGTTTGAAGCTACTGACTGAATGAAAGGAGCTGGCATCTCACTCTCTTTGAATCTTCTTTATCATGCTAGGATTAGCAGGAAAAAGCAAAAAATTTCAGAATTGCACCTTGCAATGTGGAGATATTACTGTTTGTGCATTTACAATATTCATTGATTTTTGCCATTGAAAAACGTTTTTCATATACCAGAAATGTTTGAAACTACTGACTGAATGAAAGGAGCTGGCATCTCACTCTCTTTGAATCTTCTTTATCATGCTAGGATTAACAGGAAAAAGCTAAAAATTTCAGAATTGCACCGTGCAATGTGGAGATATTACTGTTTGTGCATTTACAATATTCATTGATTTTTGCCATTGAAAAACATGTTTTTCATATACCAGAAATGTTTGAAGCTACTGACTGAATGAAAGGAGCTGGCATCTCACTCTCTTTGAATCTTCTTTATCATGCTAGGATTAGCAGGAAAAAGCAAAAAATTTCAGAATTGCACCTTGCAATGTGGAGATATTACTGTTTGTGCATTTACAATATTCATTGATTTTTGCCATTGAAAAACATGTTTTTCATATACCAGAAATGTTTGAAGCTACTGACTGAATGAAAGGAGCTGGCATCTCACTCTCTTTGAATCTTCTTTATCATGCTAGGATTAACAGGAAA
The DNA here is from genome assembly GCF_046119375.1 of Phyllobates terribilis. Taxonomy (NCBI): domain Eukaryota; kingdom Metazoa; phylum Chordata; class Amphibia; order Anura; family Dendrobatidae; genus Phyllobates; species Phyllobates terribilis. Next base: position 21,445 of record NW_027371656.1, read on the forward strand.
AAGCTAAAAATTTCAGAATTGCACCGTGCAATGTGGAGATATTACTGTTTGTGCATTTACAATATTCATTGATTTTTGCCATTGAAAAACATGTTTTTCATATACCAGAAATGTTTGAAGCTACTGACTGAATGAAAGGAGCTGGCATCTCACTCTCTTTGAATCTTCTTTATCATGCAAGGATTAGCAGGAAAAAGCAAAAAATTTCAGAATTGCACCTTGCAATGTGGAGATATTACTGTTTGTGCATTTACAATATTCATTGATTTTTGCCATTGAAAAACATGTTTTTCATATACCAGAAATGTTTGAAGCTACTGACTGAATGAAAGGAGCTGGCATCTCACTCTCTTTGAATCTTCTTTATCATGCTAGGATTAACAGGAAAAAGCAAAAAATTTCAGAATTGCACCTTGCAATGTGGAGATATTACTGTTTGTGCATTTACAATATTCATTGATTTTTGCCATTGAAAAACATGTTTTTCATATACCAGAAATGTTTGAAGCTACTGACTGAATGAAAGGAGCTGGCATCTCACTCTCTTTGAATCTTCTTTATCATGCTAGGATTAACAGGAAAAAGCTAAAAATTTCAGAATTGCACCGTGCAATGTGGAGATATTACTGTTTGTGCATTTACAATATTCATTGATTTTTGCCATTGAAAAACATGTTTTTCATATACCAGAAATGTTTGAAGCTACTGACTGAATGAAAGGAGCTGGCATCTCACTCTCTTTGAATCTTCTTTATCATGCTAGGATTAGCAGGAAAAAGCAAAAAATTTCAGAATTGCACCTTGCAATGTGGAGATATTACTGTTTGTGCATTTACAATATTCATTGATTTTTGCCATTGAAAAACATGTTTTTCATATACCAGAAATGTTTGAAGCTACTGACTGAATGAAAGGAGCTGGCATCTCACTCTCTTTGAATCTTCTTTATCATGCTAGGATTAACAGGAAAAAGCAAAAAATTTCAGAATTGCACCTTGCAATGTGGAGATATTACTGTTTGTGCATTTACAATATTCATTGATTTTTGCCATTGAAAAACATGTTTTTCATATACCAGAAATGTTTGAAGCTACTGACTGAATGAAAGGAGCTGGCATCTCACTCTCTTTGAATCTTCTTTATCATGCTAGGATTAACAGGAAAAAGCTAAAAATTTCAGAATTGCACCGTGCAATGTGGAGATATTACTGTTTGTGCATTTACAATATTCATTGATTTTTGCCATTGAAAAACATGTTTTTCATATACCAGAAATGTTTGAAGCTACTGACTGAATGAAAGGAGCTGGCATCTCACTCTCTTTGAATCTTCTTTATCATGCTAGGATTAGCAGGAAAAAGCAAAAAATTTCAGAATTGCACCTTGCAATGTGGAGATATTACTGTTTGTGCATTTACAATATTCATTGATTTTTGCCATTGAAAAACATGTTTTTCATATACCAGAAATGTTTGAAGCTACTGACTGAATGAAAGGAGCTGGCATCTCACTCTCTTTGAATCTTCTTTATCATGCTAGGATTAACAGGAAAAAGCAAAAAATTTCAGAATTGCACCTTGCAATGTGGAGATATTACTGTTTGTGCATTTACAATATTCATTGATTTTTGCCATTGAAAAACATGTTTTTCATATACCAGAAATGTTTGAAGCTACTGACTGAATGAAAGGAGCTGGCATCTCACTCTCTTTGAATCTTCTTTATCATGCTAGGATTAACAGGAAAAAGCTAAAAATTTCAGAATTGCACCGTGCAATGTGGAGATATTACTGTTTGTGCATTTACAATATTCATTGATTTTTGCCATTGAAAAACATGTTTTTCATATACCAGAAATGTTTGAAGCTACTGACTGAATGAAAGGAGCTGGCATCTCACTCTCTTTGAATCTTCTTTATCATGCTAGGATTAGCAGGAAAAAGCAAAAAATTTCAGAATTGCACCTTGCAATGTGGAGATATTACTGTTTGTGCATTTACAATATTCATTGATTTTTGCCATTGAAAAACATGTTTTTCATATACCAGAAATGTTTGAAGCTACTGACTGAATGAAAGGAGCTGGCATCTCACTCTCTTTGAATCTTCTTTATCATGCTAGGATTAGCAGGAAAAAGCAAAAAATTTCAGAATTGCACCTTGCAATGTGGAGATATTACTGTTTGTGCATTTACAATATTCATTGATTTTTGCCATTGAAAAACATGTTTTTCATATACCAGAAATGTTTGAAGCTACTGACTGAATGAAAGGAGCTGGCATCTCACTCTCTTTGAATCTTCTTTATCATGCTAGGATTAGCAGGAAAAAGCAAAAAATTTCAGAATTGCACCTTGCAATGTGGAGATATTACTGTTTGTGCATTTACAATATTCATTGATTTTTGCCATTGAAAAACATGTTTTTCATATACCAGAAATGTTTGAAGCTACTGACTGAAAGGAGCTGGCATCTCACTCTCTTTGAATCTTCTTTATCATGCTAGGATTAGCAGGAAAAAGCAAAAAATTTCAGAATTGCACCTTGCAATGTGGAGATATTACTGTTTGTGCATTTACAATATTCATTGATTTTTGCCATTGAAAAACATGTTTTTCATATACCAGAAATGTTTGAAGCTACTGACTGAATGAAAGGAGCTGGCATCTCACTCTCTTTGAATCTTCTTTATCATGCTAGGATTAACAGGAAAAAGCAAAAAATTTCAGAATTGCACCTTGCAATGTGGAGATATTACTGTTTGTGCATTTACAATATTCATTGATTTTTGCCATTGAAAAACATGTTTTTCATATACCAGAAATGTTTGAAGCTACTGACTGAATGAAAGGAGCTGGCATCTCACTCTCTTTGAATCTTCTTTATCATGCTAGGATTAGCAGGAAAAAGCAAAAAATTTCAGAATTGCACCTTGCAATGTGGAGATATTACTGTTTGTGCATTTACAATATTCATTGATTTTTGCCATTGAAAAACATGTTTTTCATATACCAGAAATGTTTGAAGCTACTGACTGAATGAAAGGAGCTGGCATCTCACTCTCTTTGAATCTTCTTTATCATGCTAGGATTAACAGGAAAAAGCTAAAAATTTCAGAATTGCACCGTGCAATGTGGAGATATTACTGTTTGTGCATTTACAATATTCATTGATTTTTGCCATTGAAAAACATGTTTTTCATATACCAGAAATGTTTGAAGCTACTGACTGAATGAAAGGAGCTGGCATCTCACTCTCTTTGAATCTTCTTTATCATGCTAGGATTAGCAGGAAAAAGCAAAAAATTTCAGAATTGCACCTTGCAATGTGGAGATATTACTGTTTGTGCATTTACAATATTCATTGATTTTTGCCATTGAAAAACATGTTTTTCATATACCAGAAATGTTTGAAGCTACTGACTGAATGAAAGGAGCT